>NC_083462.1:29906361-30181361 GCF_030014155.1 Tachysurus vachellii | reverse complement strand
AGGTGTTATATGATGTTTGTGTGATTAACACACATGTAAATGGGAATCTTCTTTACAGAGACTACTGAGTGAGTGTGTTAGGAATATTGTGTTCAGGGATAAGAGATACGCAAATGACGTCAAAAGACGTATAAAGCAATATCCGATATATATTTTTATAACTGATACTCTTTAGTACAATATTATATACGTTAATTGAATTACGTAGATTCTCTTTATTTTTTATCTATCTAGTGTGTGTGTGTGTGTGTGTGTGTGAAACACGTCTAAAGTCTGGTGGTAGAAACATTTTTTCCCCTTCTTTTGTCATAAAGCACAAAGTTGAGTGTAAAACGGCGGAAGGGGAACAAAGCACAGCAGACACAGTGGGGAGGAGTAAGTGTGTAGGAGGAGCGGGAGGAGGCGCTCCGCATCAGGAGCTTTGGGATTATGACCAATAACACACATTTGTTCTCTTGTGCCTAATTACAATGTCAGCCTGTAAATAGAGCAGCCGCTAGGTGGGTGTTACTCATTCTCTCGCAGTTCACTCGAACAGCAACACCATGCCTGAACCAGCTAAGACCGCGCCCAAGAAGGGATCCAAGAAAGCCGTGACCAAGACGGCGGGTAAAGGTGGCAAGAAGCGCAGAAAGACCAGGAAGGAGAGTTACGCCATCTACGTGTACAAAGTCCTGAAGCAGGTGCACCCTGATACCGGTATCTCCTCTAAGGCCATGGGCATCATGAACTCGTTCGTCAACGACATTTTTGAGCGCATCGCCGGTGAGTCTTCTCGTCTGGCTCACTACAACAAGCGCTCCACCATCAGCTCTAGGGAGATCCAGACTGCCGTGCGTCTGTTGCTTCCTGGAGAGTTGGCTAAGCACGCCGTGTCTGAGGGCACAAAGGCCGTCACCAAGTACACCAGCTCCAAGTAAAGCGCGTTACCGCTGTCTTTATCTACACAAAGGCTCTTTTAAGAGCCACTACATTCTCTCTGAAAAATGAGCAGTTTTTTTTTTGTGTGTGTGTGTGTGTGTGTTGATTCACAGATAAAGAGTACAGAGTATTTGTTAGGAATATTGTGGTGAGGGTTAGGAAGAGTAATTGAAAATTAATTCACATTTATTTGTATAGCGCTTTTAACAATGGACAGTGTCTCAAAGCAGCATTACATAACATGAACATAAAGTTATATAAAGATTAATATAATACATTTAAGGTTAATAGAAATAGAGCAAGCCTGAGGTGACTGTGGTGAGGAAAAACACCCTTGGAGAAACCTTGAGAGGAACCAGACTTAAGCGGAAACCTCATCCTGTGGGTGACAATGGAGTGTGATTATAAATATATAGTCTGATAATATTGTATTGATGATGAGGTTGTTGTTGTTGTCCTCAAAGATAATTTGTAGTCATCATCTCTTTGTATAACTGAATATTTAATGAAGCAGAGTCCAGCTGGAGCTGAGTAAAGAAGCAATAGGCTGAATTATTGCTATTATTGTAATTACAAATTAAAATATAGTAGCATGGACAAAATAAGTTAAAGAAAAAAGTGTTTATCCTTTGTTTTGTGTTTGTGTTTAACCAGAAAGAGAGCAAAAATCTCTGTACTCTGTACATTTTTGCTTCTATTTGCTCCTTTATATAGTAGTAGTACTGTTGCTGCTGCTTTTATTAGTAGTAGTAGTAGAAGTCGTAGTTGTAGTGGTGGTAATAGTAGTTGTAGATCACAGATATTAAAATATTAATATGCTAAAAAATAAACAAATAAATGTATAAACAAATATATAATAGTGTTGTGGATGGATAATGACCACCATTGTGTGGCCATATTAAGGAAATGAAGGTTGCTCACACCTTAGAAATCTAATTTGTAGCAAATATTATTATTAGTATTATTAGTAGTAGTTGTAGTAGTTGTTGTATTGGTGGTAATCGTAGTAAATTGTAATAAAAAAAACTCACAATGGTTAGAAATAGTTGCAGGTTACTATTATTATTAGTTGTATTTTTTTTTAAACCAGTGCTACATTTGCACATTTTAGAATATTGCTTCTACTACAACTATCAACAACAAGAAGAAAACTAATATAAAAGCAATAAATGACATAATTAACACTTACTGTAATGAATACTATTTGATCTTATAAGTTGTTGGCCAAATTTCAAAATTGCAACAATACATTTAGTTCTTGACTGATAATCTTTCAAACCAGATTACAATTTTCATAGACTGTTAGGTCCATATATTGTAGGACACAATTTTAGTTTTTTTTATTTACCAAAACATATTCAAGCTATAGTTGTATAGGTATAGTGGGCTGAAAGCCTCTCAGCATTAATTTGAGGGTACTCTCACTCACTCATTTTCTACCCCTTATCTGAACTATTCTCGGGTCACAGGGAGCCTGTGCCTATCTCAGACGTCATTGGGCATCAAGGCAGGATACACCCTGGACGGAGTGCCAACCCATCACAGGGCACACACACACTCTCATTCACTCACGCAATCACACACTACAGGCAATTTTCCAGAGATGCCAATCACCCTACCATGCATGTCTTTGTACCAGGGGAGGAAACCGGAGTACCCGGAGGAAACCCCCGAGGCACGGGGAGAACATACAAACTCCACACACACAAGGCGGAGGCGGGAATCAAACCCCTAACCCTGGAGGTGTGAGGCAAACGTGCTAACCACTAAGCCACCGTGCCCCCCTGATTTGAGGGTATTTAAATCCAAATTGGAGGAAGGGTTTAGGAATTACAGCTCTTGAGAATAGCCAGCCCCCTTTTTCAAGGGACAAAAAGTAATTGGACAATTGAATCAAAAGCTGTTTTATGGACAGGTGTAGGTTATTCCTTAATTATTTCTTCATCAATTAAGCAGGTAAAAGGTCTGGAGTTGATTCTAAGTGTGGTATTTGGTGATGTCTGTGGGCTCCAGACTTCAGGCAGTAATTACCTGCACAAATATTAAAAACAAACATTTTATTTATGATTATGTTCATTTGTCCAATTACATTTGAGCCCCTGAAAATGGGGGGATTGTGCTTAAAAATGCAGTTACTGAACCTTTTACTTTATATTTTTGTTCAACCCCTTGAATTAAAGCTGAATGTCTGCTCTTCAAATGCATCTTGTTTTTTTTTTCTTTTCATTTTATTCTGTGGCATACATAGCTAAAAGTATGAAAATTGTGCCTGTGTCCAAATATATATGGACCTAACTGTGTGTATATGTATATATTTAATGTGTTTCAGTTATGTCTGTACATTCTGTACTGCTTTCGATTTCTTTCTTTCTTTCTTTTATTCTTTGTGTATTGGTTGGTTCTAAAATTCTGAATCTTGGTTCACCCTTTGTTTGAATACGGCATGTCACAGTGATTAATAACCAGTTTATATGTTCTTTCCAGATTCTGGCAGTCACACACAACTATCAGAATCACACTTCATTGCTCTGCTTTCAGTACAACAGAGTGTACAGTGTATCAGACTCTGTTGTTCAGCTGTTGTATTGTTTATCTATAACAAACAGAGTCTACTTACAGTATATACGTAGAATATATGTAATCTAACATAGCTGTTCAAATGATGGCCACCAAAATTCCATTTACACTGAGGCCTGTGTCTAGACTTTGACTAAATATTTCAAGTAGAACAGTGATGTTTTGTTTTGACCCCCATTTGATATTTGAATGTTGACTTCAATGAGCTTTCCTTGTCAATGACAATTTACTAAATCAAGTTTTAGAATGAGATTAGTGTTGGAGAAAATGTAGCTCACTTAGACTATAAACCTTATAGATTCTGTATTATGCTGTGTTTTACAGCTGATAAAATGACTCCTGAATGTTGTCTTTTTGTGTTGCTTGTAATCTACTCTCAGCTGAACAACAGCTGAACAAGAGTCTGATACACTGTACACTCTGTTGTACTGAAAGCTTCGCATATATATATATATATAGTTAGGTCCATATATATTTGGACACAGGCACAATTTTCATGCTTTTGGCTATGTATGGCACAGAATAAAATGAAAATGAAAAAAAAAACCAAAAAAAAAAAAACAAGATGCATTTGAAGAGCAGACGTTCAGCTTTAATTCAAGGGGTTGAACAAAAATATCAAGTAAAAGGTTCAGGAACTGCAACCATTCTTATGCACAGTCCCCCCATTTTCAGGGACTCAAATGTAATTGGACAAATGAATTTAATCATAAATAAAATGTTCATTTTTAATATTTTGTTGAAAATCCTTTGTCTGGAGCCCACGGACATCACCAGAGACTGGGTTTCCTCCTTTCTGATGCTTTGCCATTTAACTGCAGCTGTTTTCAGTTGATGTTTGTTCGTGGGACTTTCTGCTATTAGTTTTGCCTTCAGCAAGTGAAATGCACGTTCAGTTGGGTTGAGATCAGGTGATTGACACGGCCATTGCAGAATATTCCATTTCTTTTCCCTAAAAACCTCCTGGCTTGTTTTTGCAGTGTGGTTTGGATCATTGTCCATCTGTACTGTGAAATGCCGTCCAATCAACTTTGCTGCATTTGGCTTAATCTGGAGAGACAGTATATTCCTATACACATCAGAATTCATCCGGCTGCTTCTGTCTTCTGTCACATAATCAATAAACAACAGTGCCATTACACTGCCTCCACTATGTTTTACAGATGATGTTGTATGCTTTGGATCATGAAGGCTGTTCCAAGCCTTCTCCATACTTTTCTCTTCCCATCATTCTGGTAAAGGTTGATCTTAGTTTCATCCGTCCAATGAATACTTTTCCAGAACTGGTCAGGTTTTTTTTTTTTTTAGATGTTTTTTGTTTTTTATTTTGGCAAAGTTTAATCTGGCCTTTCTATTCTTGAGGCTTATGAATGGTTTGCAATCATCTACTACTGTTGTCTTCCATGGACAGCCAAGCCTTTTTATGTTGCTGAGCTCACCATTGCATTCTTTTTTTCTCAGAATGTACAGTACCAAACTGTTGATCTGGCCACTCCCAATGCTCCTGCTATATCTCTGATGGATTTGTTTTGTTTTTGAAGCCTAACGATGGCCTGTTTGACTTGCATGGAGAGCTTCTTCGAACGCATGATGTAGGTACACAGCAAAAAATTCCAAGTGCAAATACCACACTTCAAATCAACTCCAGACCTTTTACCTGCTTAATTGATGAAGAAATAATTAAGGAATAACCTACACCTGTCCATGAAACAGCTTTTGATTCAATTGTCCAATTACTTTTGGTCTATTGAAAAAGGGGGCTGGCTATTCTCAAGAGCTGTAATTCCTATAATCTTCCTCCAATTTGGATTTAGATACCCTCAAATTAAAGCTGAGAGCCTGAAATTTTAGCCCACTATACGTATACAACTATAGCTTGAATATTTTTTGGCAAATACCTTAAAAAAAAAAAATTGCCTCTGTCCAAATATATATGGACCTAACAGTATATGAAAATTTTAATCTAGTTTGAAAGATTATCAGTAAGGAACAAAATGTATTGTTGCAATTTTGAAATTTGGTCAACAACTTATAAGATCAAATAGTATTCATAACAGTAAGTTTTAATTATGCCATTTATTGCTTTTATATTTGTTTTCTTGTTGTTGTTGATAGTACTAGAAGCAATATTCTAAAATGTGCAAAAGTAGCACTGAGTAAAAAAAATACTACAGTGATGCCTCGAGATACGAGTGCTCTGACATACGAATTTTTTGAGATACGAGCTGTGATTCGACCAAATTTTTGGCTTGAGATACGAGCAATTTTTGAGATACGAGCATCCGAGCCGCAACAAAGATCCCAACAACCACGTGTGCTCTGTTTCCCCCGCCTCAGCTTCCCGCGTCTCACTCGGTTATAGCCGCTTTTCCACTGCACACGACAAACGACGGCCGATAAACAGGAAGTCATTCATTTTCTATGGAGAGTCGCAAAGGCGCTGTGTGAGGTGCCGACCATCTGCGGATCTGTAATTTTCGGATCCGTTAAAAAATTTTTACTTGTGCGACTACACCGCATCTGATATGCCGACCGGATAGGTTTTTATTAAAACGACCGGCAGATGTTAGTGAGGAAAGAGTGACAAAAAAGGCAAAAAAACAAGTGAAGAGAAAAGCGATGAAGAAAATTAAGCAAAATTAACGTAAAGGAAACAGAAATTGTAGCAATTAAGTTCAGTTAAGTTAAGAGAAATTCAGTTCTGTCAGGACCACTTTGTCAAAAGAGAATTTATTAGATGATATGCATACAGTTAGTGTTGGCGGTATGGTTCTGTTCTGGGCAAAAATCCATGCACACAGAACCACTAATCATGCATAGTATTAGATTTGCTCGCTTACGCGTTTTTGGAAAGTAATAAATGAATGAACTGATGAATAAATAATTAAATAATTAGAGAGAGAGGGAGAGAGAGAAAAGATTGCGGCAGCAGAGAAGCGCAGCAGAGAAGCGTCGTGGACAGCTGATGCACGCTTGACGACGTGGCCTGCCAGAACTAACGTGATGCTTGATTTAAGTTCCATTTAAGTGTAAGGTAGCATTAAGAGTGTACAGTAGCGAGTAAGTGAACGAAAGCGAAAGTGTGCGTACGAGACAAAATTCCTAGTGTGTTTACTCCTCCCTCAACCTCCGTGCGCATCTTCCGTAAAGTAAAACCAGTTTATTTTTTTTAACATTCTCTTTTATTACTGTATGTTTTTATACAATATTTGTCATTTATATATACAGGTACTGTATGATTTCAATTCATTTAAACGGGGAAAATTGTTTTGAGATACGAGCAATTTGAGATACGAGCAAAGTCACGGAACGAATTAAACTCGTATCGTAAAATAAAAATGTAACCATTGTGAGTTTTTTATCACGATATTACTACTACAACTAATAATAATAATAATAATAATAATAGCTACAAATTAGATTTCTAAGGTGTGAGCAACCTTCATTTCCTTAACATGGCCACACAATGGCGGTCATTATCCATCCACAACACACATTTTTAGCATATTAATGATTTAATATCTGTGATCTACAACTACTACTTCTAGTACTAATAATAATAAAAGCAGCAGCAACAGTACTACTACTACTTAAAGGAGCAAATAGAAGCAAAAATGTCAAACATTCATCGTAATTCTAGAGCTCTTTACCTGAGGTCATAATTAGCTCATGATAATCACCACTGGTGATTTTCGCTCTCTTTCTGTTTAAACACAAACACAAAACAAAGGATAAACACTTTTTTTCTTTAATGTATTTTGTCCATACAACTGTATTTTATTTTTTAATTACAAATTAGATAACAATAATGCATCCTTCTGCTTCTGTACTCAGTAAGACTATAATCTTATTTTACCAGCTCCAGTTGGACTCCGCTTCATTAAATATTCAGATATACTAAGAGATGATGACTACACGTGATCTTTGAGAACAACAACTTCAATAGAACATTATCAGAATGTATATTTATAATCACACTGTCCAGTGTCACCCACATGAGGATGAGGTTCCCCGTTAAGTCCGGTTCCTCTCAAGGGTGTTTTTCCTCTCCAGTCACCTCAGGCTTGCTCATTGGGAATAAATACAAACACATTTAAGTATATGACTATTAAACTTGAGTTTTTGTATTATATTAATTTTTATATAACTTTTTAGTTTTATGTAAATGTTCTGTAAAGCTGCTTTGACACTGTCCATTGCTAAAAAACAAATTCATTAACATTTGAGTAATTCAGTTGCTCTTCTTATCCCTGAACACAATATTCCTAACACACTCACTCAGTAGTCTCTGTAAAGAAGATTCCCATTTACATGTGTGTTAATCACACAAACATCATATAACACCTCATGTCTTTAGAAGCATGATATATATATATATATATATATTTAAAATTTACAGTGATATTTACAGGATAATCTCACAGAAAGATTTGAAGAACTGCTCATTTTTCAGAGAGAATGTGGTGGCTCTTAAAAGAGCCTTTGTGTACATTAGCCAGAATTGAGATTTAAGCGCGCTCTCCGCGAATACGGCGGGCCAGCTGAATGTCCTTAGGCATGATGGTCACTCTCTTGGCGTGAATGGCGCACAGGTTGGTGTCCTCGAACAGACCGACCAGGTATGCCTCGCTAGCCTCCTGCAAGGCCATGACGGCCGAGCTCTGGAAACGCAAGTCGGTCTTGAAATCCTGAGCGATTTCTCTCACCAGGCGCTGGAAGGGCAGCTTGCGGATAAGCAGCTCAGTAGACTTCTGATAACGGCGGATCTCCCTCAGAGCCACGGTGCCGGGCCTGTAACGGTGAGGCTTCTTCACGCCGCCGGTAGCCGGGGCGCTCTTGCGAGCAGCCTTAGTGGCGAGCTGCTTCCTGGGCGCTTTGCCACCAGTGGACTTACGGGCGGTCTGCTTGGTTCTTGCCATAGCGTCGAGCTGTGAACTTCACGAAGAAAAAACACAATAAACGTTGCTGGCGAACGCTGTGTTTTTAAGCCCTAACGCCGCCCTGTTCTCATTGGGCGTATTGAAAGCACACGTCTGCCATTGGATAGAACGCGTTACGTCACCTGATGACTATTGGACCGTTCTCTGTCACGGACACAGTTCGAAACCCAAAGCGCGCGCCCCTATTCTATAGGCGGTCTCAGTAACACAGCGCTTTTGTTCTCTGCCAGCAACCTACTGCTTCTTTCTGTCATTTCTCATTATTATTATTATTATTATTAGTATTATTATTATCATCGTCTGTCATCAGTCTTTAAACAAGACCAGATGTTATTAACAGAATATATTAAAATGCTTATTTGGGGAATTGTCTTTATAAGTTCACTCACAGTATTAATAAAAATTAGGATGAAATTGCACTTTTTCGGTAAACGTGGGTGGCTCTTAAAAGAGCCTTTTTGGGGAGGAGGGGGTGAGAAACGCAGCGGTGAGCGAGCGAGTTTACTTGGTCTTGACGGCCTTCTCAGTCTTCTTGGGCAGCAGCACGGCCTGAATGTTGGGCAGTACACCTCCCTGAGCGATGGTCACTCCTCCGAGCAGTTTGTTCAGCTCCTCGTCGTTACGCACAGCGAGCTGCAGGTGGCGGGGAATGATACGGGTCTTCTTGTTGTCACGGGCGGCGTTACCGGCCAACTCGAGGATCTCAGCGGTCAGATACTCGAGCACGGCAGCCAAGTAAACCGGAGCGCCGGCACCGACGCGCTCGGCGTAATTACCTTTACGCAGAAGCCTGTGCACACGACCCACGGGGAACTGCAGTCCAGCCCTGGATGAACGAGTCTTGGCCTTAGCCCTCGTTTTACCGCCAGTTTTGCCTCTTCCACTCATCTTGTAGCTCAGATAGGTAGTTCAGATAGGTTCTAAGAACAACACCGAAATAACAGCGCTGTTCTTCTAGCGCTCTGTTATATAACCAACACATCAACTCTCTTATTGGCTAAGATCCTTGTGACGGAAGAACCAATCCGAAACACGCCGTAGAATTCCAGCGTCAGTTCATCATTGTATTCTACGCCACACACCCCACCCACTCCCTATGTGTGTGCGTGTGTGTGAGAGTGAGAGAGAGAGAGAGAGAGAGAGAGAGAGAACGAATGAAATAAAAAAAAGACTAAATGTATATCCTGGTAGAGAGAAAATATTTTGTCAACTGATTTATAATCAGTAGCTTGATTATTCACTGATTTAATATCTATAAAAGCATATATTAGTATAGAATAAGGATAAATGCACATGGATTTAATCTGTAAACTGTCCAATTCTCCCTAGTTGTTCACACGTTTATGTGGACGTGAATGTACAACTCTGTAGCTGCCTAAACACTCGGTACAGAATCCAGTAAAGTCATCATTTTTGTTCAGAATAGGAAACAGGTCTTTAAGGGAAAATATGGGTGGCTCTTAAAAGAGCCGTTTGAGGAGTAAAACACCTAAGAAACACGTTTACTTCTTCTTGGGAGCCTTTTTGGCCTTCGCCGCTTTGGGCTTTGAGGTCTTGGGCTTTACAGCTTTTACCTTCTTGGGGGTCGCCGGCTTTTTGGCCCTCTTGGGGCTCTTGGTTGTCTTCTTGGGGGCCGCCGGCTTTTTGGCCTTCTTGGGGCTTTTGGTGGCTTTCTTGGCGGCAGCGACGGGCTTCTTCGGAGACTTTTTGGCCGCGGGTTTCTTGGCCGCTACTTTCTTGGGCTTCTTAGCCGCGGCGGGCTTTTTGGCGGCCGCCTTTGTCGCTTTGGGCGCGGCTTTCTTTGCGGGCTTCTTAAGTTCGGTCTGCTTCTTGTTCAGCTTGAAAGATCCAGACGCGCCGGTCCCTTTGGTCTGCACCAGAGTGCCTTTAGTAACGAGGCTCTTGACGGCGAGCTTGACGCGAGAGTTGTTCTTCTCCACGTCGTATCCGCCGGCAGCCAAAGCTTTCTTGAGGGCGGCAAGAGACACGCCGCTCCTCTCCTTGGACGAGGAAACCGCTTTGACGATGAGCTCGCCGACGCTAGGGCCTGTTTTCTTGGCCCTCGAAGCTGCCTTCTTCTTGGGCGCCTTGGCCGGCGCGGGAGCGGGAGCGACTTCAGCCATCTCTCTCTATCTCTAGGAGCTAATAGTAGAATAAACGAGTCCAACGCTGTGTAACACAGGAACCTTCCTCCTCTCGACCGGGGGGCTGGCCTTAAAAGTAAGCATGAGAACGTTGTAGACTCAACCCGGCCGTGGCTGAATGTCTGCGCTTCCGAGACACAGTGACAAGTGTGTTTTCTCATGGCGTTTCTCGGCGAAAATACGACGCTGCAGACAAGATCCCGAGCGTTCAGCAACATGTTTGTTGAGCAGGGACTTTGTTGCTCGCTACGAGCTCGCGTCGAGTCTCGGGAAAAAAGACAATGTCGCGCAGCGAGCACAAAAGTGTACGGTGCGTCTGGGGCTCGCTCCGGCTTGCAGCGCATTTGGGGCGATGTGGCGTGTAAAAACCAGACAAAAAGAGGCACGGGGCTTGTAAATCGTGTTTACCGAGTTGCGGGAGAACCTTGTGAATTACACTGATGTATTTGTAGCGGCTGAGTGTTGTGTGTAGTAATTGTAACGGAGCCCCGTTTGTGCTGCGTAAAGCACATGTATACTGAAGACAGACAGACGGACAGTGCGAGTTGTGGGTGTCCATTAGCGTGTGTCTTTGGTTTTGTTTGTTTGTATATTATTTGATATATATATAATTATTATATACTTTTTTCCTGCCATTGTTCTGAATACTTGTACTCATTATTATTATTATTATTATTTATTATTATTATTATTATTATTATTATTATTATTATTATTATTTTGTGTGTGTGTGTGTGTGTGTGTGTGTGTGAATATCTAACTTGACTGTCACTGCTAGATAATCTGCAGGTAGTGATAAAGAAATGAATGAAATTCATTATTACCTCTGTTTGAGTAACTAATTACATGAAAGTAGTTAAAAAATAATTTGCAACAGTAAAGAAAAAAAGAATAAACTTTTCACTTGCAGTATGACATTTGAGTCTTCAAAATTAATTGAAATTCTCACCGTTTCAAATTTTCACTTTCGAATATTCAAATTAAAAAATCACGTATCTCAGTGATCGAGCTCTTACAGTATATGAAACGACATTTCAAATGTTTACTCACAGTTCATGTTAAAGTCTGAAATACACCTGAATTGACAAAGTTCACTGCTTATTTCACTTGCATTTCAATCTGAGAAAAAATGGAAAAAAGAGAGAAAACCACCAGTGGGCAGAGAGATGACCCTGATGTAGAGCTAAGAGGCCGGATGCCACCCACTGTACTTTTGGGTAGTTTAAAGTATGCAGCTAGATTTTCTTTGCTGTCAATTTGTTTAGCTTGAAAAAAGAAAGACTACACGAGGCTCAGTATTTAATTCTGTTCATTTCTTTACACTGTCCATGTTCTCCTACCTTTGTGAGTCTAGCTTCCCTGTCCCTTTTGTGTCCTGAGTCCTCATGTTCTGTCTGTTATTTCTTGTCATTTGGATCATCAAAGCAATAATCTGTCCATAGCTGCTTCCCCCGTCCTAAATGTTCATGATTTTCATTTTAATAGATATGACATCAGTATATACAACTAATTGTGTATTAATAAAGTATCCACTTTCTGTAAATGACACTAATACAAATTATATGTAATAGAATATGGTGATTATTCTGGGGAAGGAACAGATTGATCTTTTGGTCTTTCATCACTCTCCACCCCAGTTCGTCTAAATCACACAAAACTGGTATCATTTGCTTGTGCTCGATTTGTGCCAGTTTGTGCGGTAGGAAAAACATTTAAAAACTAACTTATTCACTTCTTGAGAAATTATAAAATCACTTAAGGAGCACTCACGTCACGCAAACCGTCCTCCATCCATCTCCTCTACACGTCACTCTCTTTTTTGCTTGCGTGGTGCTGTCATTGGACAAAGAATTTTATCTGTGACTTAATCGAGCTCAAAATTTAACAAAGGAGGTCAATATTTGTTGACGTTTATTACATTTATTCACATTGTGCAGTACACTGTCCATGTTCTCCTACCTTTGTGAGTCTAGCTCCCCTGTCCCTTTTGTGTCCTGAGTCCTAGGAGAGTCCTATTACATAGAATTTTGTATTAGTGTCATTTACAGAAAGTGGATACTTTATTAATACAATAAAGTAAAGTACAATAAAAATACACCCAATTTTAAGGGTGGAAAAAACAACAACAAAAAGAAAAACTCCCCAAAGGACGTTTTTCTTTTTGTTGTTGTTTTTTCCACCCTTAAAATTAGCATAAAGCCTCATAGAGTCTGGTGTTTATTATATTTAATATAAAATCACATTCAATAACCAATAAACAAATATAATGAATTTACTGACAGTCACTATAACTCTAATGTATAACATTTTTAAATGCTGTCTAAAACAATTTTATAAAAATTGAAAACACATAATTTAGTCATAAAAGTCTTATTCTGTCCTTATTCTTATCCTAACATCCCCATGTTTGTTCTGCTCCTCCACAGTCACCTGCTATGAAGTTCAGGACTTAAGACTTATATCTTAGACCATAGGTCACTAACAGGCGGACCGCGGTCCGGGTCCGGACCCAGAAGCTGTCCAATACGGACCCGGACCTACAGCCAAAACAAAAGGTTATGATTTAAAACTCGATAAAGCGCTTCTATTATAACCGGCGCAGCTTTTGCAACCTTACGGTAGTGGTAGTGGAAACGCACAGATACCACTGATACCACTCAGCCAATCAAGTCTGTGCATTCCTGAAGTAAACCCTGCGACTCAACAGTGCAAGACAGATGCGAGAGAATTAGAGTAAAGTTACACATGAATGAAAGATAGCGATACATGTAGAAAACAAAGGGAGAGAAACAGACGAGTGAGAAGGAGAAAGGGAGAGAAACAGTCGGGTGAGACGGAGAAAGGGAGAGAAACAGACGAGTGAGACGGAGAAAGAGAGAGAAACAGACAAGTGAGATGGAGAAAGGGAGAATAAAGAACAAATGGCGCTCTCCAAAAGAAGAAAAGTGGACAGCGAAAATAGAGCATTTAATCCAGAATGGACAGATTCATTTCTCTTCATACTTCACACTTCACACTAAAGCAGCGTGTCTCATATTTTCAGAAACCGTGGCACTTATTAAAAGTGGCAATGTGAAACGCCATTATGAGACAAAACATACAGGTTTTGAACAAACAGATCCACTCAAATCTGAAGACAGCGTCCTTGAGACAGCGACTTCTGAGGGAAGTAGCCCTATACATCCTGACCATGTTTGGCTCTACATACAACTGCAAGGCAGCTTTCTCTACAATGAACATAATCAAAACTAAATATGGTTCAAGGGTCACTAATGAGCACCTCATAAAATCTTGCCAAGCCAAGCTAGAGCTCAGTTCTCTCACTGAGATATAAATGGGAAAGTTAAGCACTTTATTTAAACATACACTATATATATATATACATATATATATACATATATCTAAAATCATACATATGTTCAGTTCTATGTAACATGACAATAAATATTGTCAAAAGGTTTTTGAATTGTACTGAATTTATTTGATTTGACAGTCAGATATATATATATATCTCACATTAACTAGTTAGACATTATGATCTTCCGGACCTTTGCTTCAAGAAATTTTCTCTTACTGGACCTCTTTAAATTTTAGTTGAATAAGACATTTATATATAATATAGACAGTTGTATGTACAGTGGAAAAATGTGCAAATTGAAATATAAATGTGCATATTTAAATATAAATGTGCATATTGAAATATAAATAAGTATGTGTTTTAAGTAAATAATGTAAGAATAGAGTTGTGTGTTCTGTGTATGTCAAGTGTTCATCAGATGGATTGCCTGAGGGAAGAAACTGTTCCTATGTCTGGTCGTTCTGGTGCTCAGGGCTCTGTAACATCGACCAGATGGCAACAGTTCAAAGAGTGAGTGTGCTGGATGTGAGGGGTCCAGAGTGATTGTCTTTGCTATAATATCCAAGCTCAAACTGAGCTGGATTTAATGGATGTCTGTATAAAATTGTGATAATGATGTGGCCAAACAAAGAAAGCAAAAAACATAGTGTAAAATGTATACACAGTGTGTGAAAATCATTTTAGGATATTTTCAAATATTCTGAATATGATCTTCAGTCAAACCCAAGATATGACAAGACCAAGGATTTTCATTCATTTTCTGAATTTTTCACATCTAAGGGAAACTTTTTGGTGGACCCAGAGTTTTAGTGATACAGTGTTATGAAACCGAGTGAAAAGGAACTGAGTGAATAGGTTTAATCAAGTTAAAATGAAACATCTTTAGAATAGTGATAAAGAGCATGTCGAACCATGTAGACATTGTGCTTCTCCAGAAATGTGATAAAAAAAACACAATGGTTACAAATAGTTGAAGGTTACTATTATTAGTATTAGTATTCGTTTTTTTTTTTTCTTTTGTTTTTTACCCTGTGCAACTTTTGCACATTTTAGGATATTGCTTCTATTACTACTATCAACAACAACAACAACAACAACAACAACAACAACAACAACAACAACAACAACACAGCAACAAGGAAACTAATATAAAAGCAATAAATGACATAATTAAAACTTACTGTTATGAATACTATTCGATCTTATATGTTGGCCAAATTTCAAAATTGCAATAATACATTTAGTTCTTGACTGATAATCTTTCAAACTAGATTACAATTTCCATACACAGTTAGGTCCATATATATTTGGACACAGGTACATTTTTTTCTTTTTTTTTTAAGGTACTTGCCAAAAAATATTTAAGCTATAGATGTATAGGTATAGTGGGCTGAAAGTCTCTCAGCTTTAATTTGAGGGTATTTAAATCCAAATTGGAGTAAGGGTTTAGGAATTACAGCTCTTGAGAGTAGCCAGCCCCTTTTTCAAGGGACCAAAAGTAATTGGACAATTGAACCAAAAGCTGTTTCATGGACAGGTGTAGGTTATTCCTTCATTATTTCTTCATCAATCAAGCAGGTAAAAGTTCGAGTGTATTCTACATGTGGTATTTCCACTTGGAATCTTTTGCTGTGAACCTACATCATGCGTTCAAATGAGCTCTCCATGCAAGTCAAACAGGTCATCGTTAGGCTCCAAAAAAGATCAACAGTTTGGTACATTCTGAGAAAAAAGAATGCAATGGTGAGCTCAGCAACATAAAATGGCCTGGCCGTCCACAAAAGACAACAGTGGTAGATTATCGCAAACCATTCATAAGCCTCAAGAATAGAAAGGCCAGATTAGACTTTGCCAAAAGAAATCTAAAAAAGCCTGACCAGTTCTGAAAAAGCATTCTTTAGACAGATGAAACTAAGATCAACCTTTACCAGAATGACGGGAAGAGAAAAGTATGGAGAAGGCTTGGAACAGCCTTCATGATCCAAAGTCACTGATCCAAAGCATACAACGTCATCTGTAAAACATAGTGGAGGCAGTGTAATGGCATGGGCATGCATGGCTTCCAGTGGCACTGGGTCACTGGTGTTTATTGATGATGTGACAGAAGACAGAAGCAGCTGGATGAATTCTGATGTGTATAGGAATATACTGTCTGCCCAGATTAAGCCAAATGCAGCAAAGTTGATTGGACGGCATTTCACAGTACAAATGGACAATGATTCAAAACACACTGCAAAAGCAACCCAGGAGTTTTTTAAGGAAATGAAATGGAATATTCTGCAATGGCCGAGTCAATCACTTGATCTCAACCCGATTGAACATGCATTTCACTTGCTGAAGGCAAAACTAAAGGCAGAAAGACCTATGAACAAACATCAACTGAAGACAGCTGCAGTTAAGGCCTGGCAAACTATCAGAAAGGAGGAAACCCAGTCTCTGGTGATGTACGTGGGCTCCAGACCTCAGACAGTCATTGCCTGCAATTTTCAACAAAATATTAAAAATGAAATTTTTATTTATGATTATATTCATTTGTCCAATTACATTTGAGCCCCTGAAAATGGGCGGACTGTGCATAAAAATGGTTGCAGTTCCTGAACCTTTTACTTGATATTTTTGATCAACCCCTTGAATTAAAGCTGAACGTCTTCTCTGCTCAAATATGCATCTTGTTATTTTTTTTTTGTTTTTTTCATTTTCATTTTATTCTGTGGCATACATAGCCAAAAGCAGGAAAATTGTGCCTGTGTCCAAATATATACTGTATGTACTTGTACTTAACTGTGTGTATATATATAAGTTCAGTTATGTCTGTACATTCTGTACTGCTTTTGATCTTTTATTGTTTGTGTAGTGGTTGGTTCTAAAATTCTGAATTTTGGTTCAACCTTTGTTTGCATACGGCATGTCACAGTAATTATTAACCAGTTTACATGTTGATTTCCAGATTCTGGCAGTCACACACAACTATCAGAATTACACTTCATTGCTATGCTTTCAGTACAATAGCGTGTACAGCATATCAGACTCTGTTGTTCAACTGTTGTATTGTTTATCTATAACAAACAGAGTCTACTTATATACAAGTACTCTAACATAGCTGTTCAAATGATGGCCACCAAAATCCCATTTGCAGTGAGGCCTGTGTCTAGATGTTGACTAAATACAGTATTTCAAGTAGAACAGTGACTTTCTGTTTTGACCCACATTTGATGTTTGAATTTTGACTTCAATGAGCTTTCCTTGTGAATAAGAATGAGTTTTAGAATGAGATTAGTGTTGGAGAAAATGTAGCTCACTTAGACTATAAACCTTATAGATTCTGTAATATTTTGTGTTTTACAGTTGATAAAATGACTTCTGATTTACAGGTTAATTGATTTATATTTATATACGTCTCTATCTTTCTCTTTCACGTTGTGTGTGTGTGTGAGAGAGAGAGAGTGAAAAACGTGTAAGGTCTAGTGGCAGAAACAGGATTGTTTCCCCTTTTCTTTTGTCATAAAGCACAAAGTTGAGTGTAAAACGGCGGAAGGGGAACAAAGCACAGCAGACACAGTGGGGAGGAGTAAGTGTGTAGGAGGAGCGGGAGGAGGCGCTCCGCATCAGGAGCTTTGGGATTATGACCAATAACACACGTTTGTTCTCTTGTGCCTAATTACAATGTCAGACTGTAAATAGACCAGCCGCTAGGTGGGTGTTACTCATTCTCTCGCACTTCACTCGAACAGCAACAGCATGCCTGAACCAGCTAAGACCGCGCCCAAGAAGGGGTCCAAGAAAGCCGTGACCAAGACGGCGGGTAAAGGCGGCAAGAAGCGCAGAAAGACCAGGAAGGAGAGTTACGCCATCTACGTGTACAAAGTCCTGAAGCAGGTGCACCCTGATACCGGTATCTCCTCTAAGGCCATGGGCATCATGAACTCGTTCGTCAACGACATTTTTGAGCGCATCGCCGGTGAGTCTTCTCGTCTGGCTCACTACAACAAGCGCTCCACCATCACCTCTAGGGAGATCCAGACTGCCGTGCGTCTGTTGCTTCCTGGAGAGTTGGCTAAGCACGCCGTGTCTGAGGGCACAAAGGCCGTCACCAAGTACACCAGCTCCAAGTAAAGCGCGTTACCGCCTTCTTTATCTACACAAAGGCTCTTTTAAGAGCCGCCTACTTATTCATACAAAGTGCAAATCTTCTTTGTGTGTGAGGGACAGAAAGACACACTTAAATTTTTTTTTGTTTGAGATTGGTCTAATATTATTAGTATTAGCAGTAATAGTAAATAAATAAAAATTTATTATTATTATTATTATTATTATTATTCGTAATAGTAGTAATAATTTATTTACTACAAATTATATTTCTCGTGTGAGTAACCTGCACTTCCTAAACGTGGCCACACGATGGCGGTCAACATCCATCCACAATGCTATTATTCTTTGTGTATTATTTAGCTTATTAATTATTTAATTTATGTGCTCTATTTGGAAACAAACAGAGAAACATTTCAAAACACTTCTTTCATTATGTATCCTTATTTAGAATAGCAGTTGTATGAGGAGTGACAAGATGTCGCATGTAGGTGGTGTGCAGGATCACACACATTTAATGGAAAACATCTAATTTATTAACTAATTTGTTTTTTTCATCTTCAGTAACTGCTTTATCCTGGTCATGTTGTTTAACCCAGGAACAATAGGCTTGAGGATGGGATCTCTGTCCATTATAGTGCACCATACGCTCATTCTTACACTCATTCACACCTTTTCCTTACAAGTTCATGTTCACTCATTCAATTTCCTTACAAGTTTCTAAGGAGAACATCTAAACAGAAAGTGAGAGCTTTCTGCAATCCAGGTAACAGTGTTTTAGTGTCACTGATCTAGAAGTAATAATGCTATAGACATCTGGGATGACAGTGTAATCAATGGCCTGCCTTATTATTCAGTTACTGCTCCAGAGAGAAAAACAGTTTTCACTCTGTATTTCACTGCCATAACAGAAGGCTTTCGTTGGCCTTATTTCTTACTGTACAGTATGTGGGTCACATAATGAAGTATTTCTCTCACACAGCTCCTTTAGAGCTCGTTACAGGTGATTAGTATAACTGATCTGACACACACATTTATAGAGCTCTAGCTCTAGAGCTACTCAAGTCAAAGATAAGACCTCGGCTTCTGCTGTGTGTCACAAACAGTCATCTGAAACAGCTAACCTTCACCTCACTTCACCACTCTTTAAAACCGAGCAGGACAAACAATGGGTTTGTTTATACGAACAAGTCAAGTCAAGAAGCTTTTATTGTCATTTCAACCATATATATCTGTTGCAGTACACAGCGAAATGAGAACATTTCTCCAGGATCATGGTGCTACATAACACAAAGACAGGGCTAAGGACTTGTAAGTAGTCTTAGCCACATAAAGTGCAACTGTGCAACTTGGTGCAAACAGTGCAGGACAAGACAGTGCAGGCAAAAAGTTACAAGACAATACAAAAAGTACAAAAAATACAATACACAACGGACAATAAACAGTAAACAGAAACAGCGCCAACCGACTAGTGTAAATACTGTGTGTGAATACTGAATGTTCAAACAATATTTCGTGCACAGTAACATCAGAATAAACAGTTTCTTAGCAGCAGGTCCTTGAGATAATATATAGAATTATGCAAAAACAGCAAATGGCTGAAATATTGTATAGTATGTGCAAAACGGCTGAAATGTTGGACAGTTTGTGCGAAAGAGCAAAAAGGTGTGCAAAACAGCATGTAAACAGTTTGATGGATGTAAGCAGCATGTAAACAGTTTGAACAATCCTGGTTTCCTGTGGACAGACCCAAAACATCTGCAAGGAAATGCTCTTGGCAAGAGAGCATCTTCTGTAGAGCAGCTGTACTCCTCCTCAAAGCAAAGCAAAATAATAGAAGCAATGATATACTAACATACAGATAACCTTCATTTCAGATCCTTAAAAAATACGTCTGTTCAAGTCACTTAATTGGATTACTGTTATTTCTCACTGTATATACATATACACACACACACACACAAACACATACATATGAAATAATTCTTTATCATGGGCTGCTTTGGACATAGAGTCTATCCCAGAAACACACCTAAGGTCAATTTGTTATAGATAGTCTGCCTACTGGCCTGTTTCTGGGCTGTCGTACAAAACCAAAAAATCCGAGAAGAATAAACAAACCAACGGAACCAGAAATATAATTTCCTAACGTTCAGGTATAAATCTATGGATGCAGCATTGCTACAATGTTAGGAACCCAAGGCGACATCTATGGTATATATCTATGGATCTTTGTAAAGGGCTCTTGTACTTCAAATGCATGCATGATGCCGGACTTCTGTGCCGCATTTGGATATTCAAACGAAAGAAATCTAAAAACCAGACAGTAAGGGATTACATTTCACAGGTGAGAATGTGTTTTATGATACTGAACGTTAGGAAATTATATTTCTTGTTCCATTGGTTTGTTTTAGTCCTTGGTTAACGACCGCAGCTAATCCATGCTAGTTACCCATTAGTTTTTGACAGTTAGGAAAACCGACAATGTTTGTAGATTCCGAAGCTCTTAATAAGGACATTCAAAATTGACCCATGCTTTTTTTGCTTAAAGGTGAAAACCCAACTTTATGTATGTTTTGTAAGATTCCCTTATCTGTCAAACATATTTTATTAGATTGTCCTGGACTTAACACAAGCAGAATGCTCTTTTATCAAGTTACTTCACTTAAGGACATATTTAATGACATTATGACTGAAAAGGACTTGGATTTTTTTATCGTATATTAATTTTAAAAAATTGTATAACATGACTTGCTGTTTATATTTGTTTTGTTTTTATTGTATTTATATGATATTTGTGTTTTTGTAATTGAATTTTTGCCATGAAAATAGCTTTGATTGCTGACATGGTATTGAATAAAATAATCTGAATCCGATCTAAAGCAGAAGTAGGCTCTGAGGACATATTTGGTCTTCGACATTTGAGACTCAAGATGGCATAGACAACCATCACTTTAGCTTAATGTCACTGGTTGTCTGTAACTTTCATAAGTTGAGACAACACCATGTCGCAAAGGTTCATACTCTGCAACTGCAGAGCAAAAGTGTCAGGAAGAAACTGTGTAAGATCGTGTTGTTGCAGGGATACTTTATAAACCACTACAAATAAACCAATACATTTTAAATGTTTAAATGAACATGTATAGTCACACCAATGTAGCAGTGTTGCATGCAGTAGGCCATAAGGTAAGTAGCGATTGTTCATTTGAAGTTTACTCAAGTAGAAGAATGTAACTAACACACTTACACCTACTAGCAGTAGGCATTATATTGTGAAAAATTAGATTATCTTAATATCAAAACCTAAAATTTTCTCTGGACTTAATTATAAATACATGTCTGACCTTTGGAACGAACCAAAAAAAAAAAACTAGAAAATCGCATTCATGACGATTTATGGTGATTTTATGTCTTTGCCTATATTCACGCTGATGCATTAAGAGGAGGGGGTCCCCTGTACCAAGATGGCGGCTCAATTAACGCATTCGTTCCAATGTACTGCCCTATACAAGACGACAATCCAGGGGTTTCGTTACCACGGCGTAAAGTGGGCGTGTTTCCGGAGGTCTTGGAGGTCTTGCATCAGTCCTGTATATAAGCAATTTAGGATAAGAAATATAACCAAAACCAGAAGGAGATAGATAAATAAAAAAGTATGAACCATATATATATAGATAGATAGATAGATAGATAGATAGATAGATAGATAGATAGATAGATGTGTGTGTGTGTATGGTAGTATGGTGTGGCAGTATATATGGCAGTATGGTGTGTAAATAGCAGAGGTGGGAGTAAGTCACACATGTGCAAGTCTCAAGTCTTAACCTTCAAGTCTCAAGTAAGTCCGAGTCATTTTTTGTGAGTGTCAAGTCAACTCAAGTCACTGCTTTATGTCAAGCAAGTCAAGTCAAGTCGTAGCTTGAGTCAAGCAAGTCACTGGCAAGTCATACAGATGTTTGATGATTTAACTAAATCTATATATTAAACAAAGTTAAATCTACAGTATTTATGGACTATGAGTTTTATTTGCACCAAAAAATGATTATATGCATTTATTTTTAAAAGGTGTCCACATACAGGTTAGCGCTTGCAAAAAATTACATTTCATAGAACTTCAATTGTGTCATTCAATTGTGAGCGATGTGGTCGCATACTGCTGTTCTTCTCTTCTCATTTTGCACAAAATCCCTGTACCCGAACTTACATTATTTTTGGTGTAGCGCCTTCCATGTTTAGTCACGACTGTTAAGGTTTATTAGTTAGTGCGCGCTCCCTCTACTTGCCTGCTGCATCACGTGGTTAGATTACGCTCTTGCGTGCGTTTAAAAACAGATTAAAAAAAAAAAAAAAAAAAAAAAAAAAAAAACAAGTCTCAAGTCATGAATGTCAAGTCAAAGTCAAGTCGAGTCTTTTTTTAATATTTGTCAAGCAAGTCTCAAGTCTCAAATGTGCGACTTAAGTCCGACTCGAGTCAAGTCATATGACTCGAGTCCCCCATCTCTGGTAAATAGTGTATATAGTGTATAAAGTGGCACTGTGCTGTGCAAGTCCATAGTTAAAGTGACAGTGACAGTCCACAGTTAAAGTGACAGTGACAGTCCAGAGTTAACGTGTCAGTGCAAAAAAAGGTGTGCATAAAAACACCTGTAGATGGAGAGAGAGGGCCAGTACTAGATCCTTGGTATTTTCTGATTTAGACTCTGAATGGCCTGCGGGACGAAGCCTCTCCTCATTCTCTCTGTGTTTGCTTTCAAGGAGCGGAAGCGTTTTCCTGAGCACAACAAAGAAAAAAGTCCATAGTTGGGATGGCTGAGATCCTTTACAATCTTCCTGGCCCTGGTCCGGCACCGTATGCTGTAGATGTCCTGCAGGTGAGGGAGCTCAGTGTGGATGGTACGTTCAGCTGATCGCACCACCCTCTGAAGGGCTCGCCTGTCCTGCATGGTGCTGTTCCCGAACCAGAAAGTGATGCTACCCGTTAGGACGCTCTCAATGGTACAGGTGTAGAAAGTCTTTAGCACCTGAGAGGGTAGTCTGAAGTCCCTTAAGCGTCTCTGGTGGTACAGACGCTGCCAGGCCTTCTTCACCAGGGTGTTGATGTGACAGGACCAAGACAGGTCCTGTGTGATGTGAACACCCAGGTACCGGAAACTGTCCACTCTCTCCACTGGGGTCCCGTTGATGTTTAGCGGTTGGTATGACCGCTCCTGCTTTGTGCTGAAGTCCACTATCAACTGCTTAGTCTTGCTGACGTTCAGGAGAAGATTGTTCTCCTGGCACCATCTCTCCAGGTTTTTAGTCTCCTGTAGGTAGGCCGTCTAGTTGTTGTTGGAGATCAGGCCCACCACAACAGTGTCATTAGCAAAGTTGATGATGGTGGTGGAGTTGGAAGTGTCCACACAGTCATACATGTACATGACTGTGAATGTACAAGAAGGCATGTAATGCATTAAAGCTCGGAAAAAAGAAAGTGTTAAAAAAAAACAACAACCAGGAAACAATGTCTTGGATCCAGAGAAGGTAGATTTAAAGAATTAAAACATGGAGCTGGACATTTAACTGATGTGAAACTTTAATCTTTATTTGTAAGTTTTAAAGCCAGTGTGTTGTCTCATTCTTCGCTGAACACATCTCTGTATCTCTGCATGATTAACGACATTTACCCAAAATGACATTCTTACCCAAAAGTGTGTGCAATACAAATATTTAACACAAAAATATACACCAGACTTTCCAGTTCATCATACATGGTCTTAATAATAAATAATAATAAACGCTTTGACTCTGGTGGACTCCTTTCAGTGTGTTTCCTCTTCATCATATGGCATAGAGGTGTAGACCTGGATCCTGGGATCTTTACCACACTTACCACAGTCATCTAAAAATATTAACTGCAAGAGTAAAAAAGGTCTCATGCACACATCTAATGCACAGATCAGTGTTTTTATTACTGCTCACTAATATCATGACTACACAATAACTGGAATTATAATCCAAACTCTATTAGATGGCAGAAAGAAAGGATTATTATTATTATTTTAAGATTATTTCTATTCTAAACGCACATTACAAATGTCTAAACTACTTAGATTTCCTGAGGGTTCCACAAATACTGATGAAGAGTCAGTATAACATTCTATACTCGTCAGATATCAGTAGGTATTAAACAGCCTACAGTGTACATGCTTAAAATAACAACAATAAAATAAAATATAGATCCCTTAAAGTGAGCGCAGGATATCTGTAGGAGGGACGAGGTACGTATACGTATTTGACGGAAAGTAAATAAAGCCATTCGTTTTTTTTTTATGAAGTTGTGAAAACCAGAGAAGCTTTAACGTTTGATGACACTGATTTATTAATCTTCCTGTTAATGGAAATATTTCCTGTAGATAAGCCACAGAAGGAGGTTTTAAAGTCACCGTGACTCCAAACACGTCGTTTACAGCTCTGTTAGGGATGTGAGCTCAGACGCTGCACTTATCTCATAGTGGACGCCCAAGGTCGGCTTCAGCTGAGCCCGATATGAGCTCATACCAACAAATTCCAAAGCCTGAAATGTTGTTCAAGAACTTGCTCCAGAGAGAGACTGTGGTCAGCGAGGGCCGTCACACGATCTGCTTGTCTGCTTTGCAGGGATTTATAGACGAAGGCTCACTTTCCCTTTTCTGGGCCAAAAACAGCCAGTGCCCATGAGGGCAGCTGCCCCAGTAGAGAGCGCTCACAAAGACGCTGCGTTGTCATTAGGTCTTAAATCACACCCGCTGGGATTGTATTGTTTTTTTTTTATTGGTTACTTCTAAGCACTATTGTGATGAGGCTTCCTCTGCTATCGCTCTTCAACAGCACATCCAAAGCAGACATTTTCCTGGGTATCTTACAGGAAAAACAAGGCATTATAAGTGCAGTGCAGATGAATGAGCAGGTTTTGCTTTGGAGAAAAAAAAGCAAGCGGGCAAATCGTTAGTGTGTGCTCTGGGGGCAAAGAGGGAAAGAAAAGAAATATCAGTGTAGATGTGTCTTTATTTGCTATAAAATGATGCTATAAGAAACTCTGACATATGTGACATATATGTTAATACTTTAAGTTAAAAACCCATCATGTCCTTTTTACTGTGAGGTCTGTAACCTGTAGCAGCTCAGATAAGATCTGTGTCTTATTTTCTAGACTGAGAAATGAAACCAGGGTGTTCTTGGTTCAGCTCGAGTGGACGGAGAAGAGGAAGAGATATTTTCTCTTTTCAGTCCTGGATGTTGAGCAGAGGTTACGTGTGTGTTTTCCTCTTGTCGTCAAAGAGGCTGCGCAGCAGGTAGACCTGCACGCAGGACACCACCACCATCACTACCATGTTAGTGAAGGACCAGATGTTGACGCGATCGAGGTTGCTCTCCTGCAGGTTGCGGTCACGCGCCTCAAAGGCCTTCAGAACCGTCTGGATCTGCAGACTCTTCCCTAATCTCGCCTTCACGCTGTTTATCGTGTCCTGGAGAGGGGGAGGGGGGAGGGAGAGAGAGAGAGAGAGAGAGAGAGAGAGAGAGAGAGAGAGAGAGAGCAGACAAGCAGAGAGTGAGAGAGACGAGCAGAGAGTGAGACAAGCAGAGTGAGCTCCAAAAACACACACAGATCTAAACAATGTAGAAGATGAGGTCAGTGATGTCTGAGGTTCTGTGAGGTCAGTGATGTCTGAGGTTCTGTGAGGTCAGTGATGTCTGAGGTTCTGTGAGGTCGGTGATGTCTGAGGTTCTGTGAGGTCGGTGATGTCTGAGGTTCTGTGAGATGTTCTGGATGGTTATAGACATGATTTTGACGATGCCTCTCTGTCCACACCTCCACACTCTTAGTATTACTCTAGTCTTTGGTAAAAATGAATCCCTTTGTGCTACTTCAGAAACACTTCCTGCACATCTGCAGTTTCGATCTTGAACTTCCTGAAACAAAAATCATAATCTGGAACCTATTTTTATCCTGTGGGCCAAAAGCAAGCGACAGAACTGCTGAGCGTTGAAACATTCAGGCTCTGCACTTGGCAATTTCTGCTTTATATTTGATTTATTCTCACATTGACAACTTGATTTTATCACTTGATTTCTCAATCCTGAGGTATAAAGATACCAACATACTAAAGCTGAAGTATTTTTTCCCATTAAATCATATGTTTTAAAGTTCGTGCTCTAATTTAGGGGCTGCATTGAAAATAACATTTTTGCCACATGCCTCTGCCGTACTTTTAAGTCCCAGGTTCCAACAATTAAAACTTGCTGTAATTTATGCTGACCTGGTGAAATGGCGTAATGATTCCAGTAGAAAAGTCTTGCTTCCTTCTGTTGTTTTGCAATAACATCTGATCTAGCATGATTCTTTTCATGGTTTGAGAGGTATTCTCAATGCTAGGTTGCTAAGAATATGTGTGTTCTCTCACCATGATGTCTTCCAACTTCATGTCCAGCAGGTCAGCACCTTGCACGTACTCCTTCCAGCTCTCGGGATCTTCTCCATCGTCCATGTTGTCCAGAATGAGCTCGAAGAAAATGATCTTCTCAGACACTGCGCTGAAGGTGTTGTCAAAGCAGAACATGTAGTCTCCCTCCTCCGTCTCCACTCTGAGAAAGAACACCAGATATCTAATGTTGATGATGATAATAATAAGAAAAATAATAACGCATGCAGACATGAAGGAGAGTAAAAAACCTACGTATGAACTCCGTCAGACTTCCTGAAGTCTGAGGCCAGAATGTGACCTGTAGGAGAGGACAGGTAGAAATCCACGTCCAGTCCTGCTCCATCCAGGACCTGCAAATTCAACAAAACACATAGTCAGGTATGATGGAAACTCTCCTCTCCAGGAGGAATTTGTTCAGACCACAATCCAACATCAAAATACTCATTCTCAAGCTCAAGTAGCCACTTCTGGATTTACCTGGATTTACTCTGAGTGCTCTGAAGAGTTCTCCGGTTTTGCATGAATATGCATAGAGGCAGACATGAATTATTCATCATGTACAAAACACTGAGCAAAACACACGACTGCTTACAAACAGACTTGATTAACAAAGATTCTCCGTCTTGTCTTTACCCAGATGGTGCACTTATTCAAACGAGAGTGTGGAACGTTGGACACTTCATGCACTCAAAGATTGCAGCTTTGCTTGTGGAAAGGAAAAACTTTTCAGGAGGGGTCACAACTATATGAAACATCTATATGTTCATCAGCATCATCACGGTTTCCAAAAATCTCCACACAGGAACTTAACCATAACGACTCTTTAAACCAAGCACAGATCCCAGGAGACCCCGAGACAACCACATGGACGAGTGACCCTTTGCCTGTAACTCTGATAACTTCAGATACATGTTTCACAATACTGTTCGGATTGTGCCACAAATCTGCACTTTAACACGCTCGCTCAAAATGGCCACTTTATTAAGAACATTCACGAAATGATCCAAGGCTCACTGAAACTAGGCACGTGAAAACCGGAACAATGTTTTCGATTCGGGACAGGAGTGTGTTACAGTCGCAGTCAGGGTAGTGCCTCGACGAACAAGGGACCAAACAAACAAGGTTTAGGAATGTGACCTCTTCAGCTGTTCAGAAAAAGGAAGAAAAGAGTAAAACGTCTGCTACATGCATATAGATCGCAAAGTCATTCTGAACGTCAACTCATTGCTAAATAAATTCCTTCGTGACTCTCCATGGAGTTTCAGGTCCACGTCCAGTTCACTCCTAATTATGATAAAAGTAGTTAGCTCTGTTTCTGGAGTTTTGGTGTATGTAAACACTTAAGCCATTTGAATACTGATATAGTGGAAAAAGCTGAATTAAATCAGTTTTTATATGAAAATAGCCAGAAAAACCTACAGTCACATAAATAGTGTGTTTTGAAAAACTGAGATAAAAAAATCTGTAGCTTAGGCGCACGTACACTTAATATTGTAGATGACATAAGAGTTACACCCCGATGCCACCTCATGTCTGAAAACTTGCCCCCCCTTTTTTCACCGATACTGTGAACGGAGTATTTACCTTTCTCTAGTTTAACAGACACATTTACCCAGAGTGACTTACAATTTATACAACTGAGCAATTAAGGGTTAAGGGTCTTGATCAAGGACCCAGCAGTGGCACTTGGTGGAGCTGGGATTCAAACTCATGACCTTCTGGGCCTTAAACACTAGACTACTTCCCTCCCCTTATTATTTCTTTCCTCTGGTTTAAAGTTAACATACGTTTCATTTTAAATGGTAGGTTTTATGGAAGTCTCTCTATAGCGCATCTTGTACCTTGTTCCAACATGAATTAGCAACAAAATCTGATTAAATATTGATTTCAGTGATTGTTATTGAACACGCGCACACACACGCACACACTCTCTCTCTCTCTCTCACACACACACACACACACACACACTCACTCACTCACTCACTCACTCACTCACTCACTCACACCTAAAATAAATATAGTTGTTTTTTTTTACCTGATACTCTATTTCCAGAGATGCGTCTTTCTTCATGGTTTGGTAGAAACACTCCTTGTGTCCGGGAGGCAGTGTGAAGGTGAAGTCGCTGTCCAGAGACTGTGTGAAAGCGCCGGTGACCACAAACCACTCCAACACACACAGCCATACGTGCATTAACACTAATCCCCAACTCAACCGCATAATGACAACTAACAGTGTGAGAACAATAACACCTCAAAGCCTAATAACTTTATATAAACTCAACTTTCCTGGGAAACTTCTCTGTGTGTGTGTGTGTGTGTGTGTGTGTGTGTGTGTGTGTGTGTGTGTGTGTGTCGATCAACTACTTCAGGACCCAGCAGCTCTGAAGAGAGATCAACATGTAGACCAACTAACCATCGAGCTTATTTATTTATTTATTTATTTATTTATTTATTTATTTATTTATTTATAAAAAATAAATAATTTAAGAAACTAATAAAATTTTTATCTCCAAATTTAATCAGAAAATTATCCATTTATCCATAGAATTAAGTTATCCATTCAGGCGAATATTACAGACACTCTTAATGCGTTGCATTATGGGAAATTGAGTCTTTGTTCGAACTCGCGAACTTTGGACATTTTGTATGTTTTACATGTATACTGACTATACATCGTCCATGTACATGATTTAAAGCAAGACTTACAATAATATTTAGGGGTAATAATTAACGACCATAGATATCTATACACTAGATGTCGCATTGGGGTCTTAAAAATGCGTCAAAACCGCCGCCATCTTTGTACGGTGCTCCTTTACCTCAAATGCATGGACGATGCCGGACTTCTGTGCTGCATTTGGTTGTTCAAACGAAAGAAATCTAAAAACCAGACAGTAAGGGATTACATTACACAAGTGAGAATGTGTTGTATGATATTGAATGTTAGGAAATTATATTTCTTGTTCCGTTGGTTTGTTTCAGTCCTTGGTTAACGACCGCAGCTAATCCAGGCTAGTTACTCATTAGTTTTTGACAGTTAGGAAAACAGACAATGTTTGTAGATTCCAAAGCTCTTAATAAGGACATTAAAAGGTGAAAACCCAACTTTATGTATGTTTTGTAAGATTCCCTTATCTGTCAAACATATTTTATTAGATTGTCCTGGACTTAACACAAGCAGAATGCTCTTTTATCAAGTTACTTCACTTAAAGACATATTTAATGACATTATGCCTGAAAAGGTTTTTGATTTTTTTTTTTTTTTTTATCGTATGTTAATTGAAATTAAAAAAATGTATAATATGACTTGCTGTTTATATTTGTTTTGTTTTTATTGCATTTATATGATATTTGTGTTTTTGTTATTGAATTTTGCCATGAAAATAGCTTTTGATTGCTGACATATTATTAAATAAAATAATCTGAATCTGAATCTGTTTGTAGATTCCCAAGTGATAAACAGAGACGAGTTGCAGTTGCAGCACTAAACACTTTTTTTAATGGTTAATTCAGCTGACAGTCCTGGAAAGATGTCACCAGTTAAGTTGGCAGTTCAGCCTCAAAGTCAAACTTTGTGGGTTTTTTTTTTTTTTTTGGTTTATGTGACTTTAGTACGTACTTATTTTCAAAAGTATTGCGGAAAAAGAGTAAATAAAAAATTGAACAGTCTTTGGCACCTCAACTATCTAACTTTCACATTATGTTCCTCTCAAATTTGTGATTTGCTTCCACCTGCAAATTGCTTTGTGTATCATATTTAATAAACCAATACAATTTAAATGTTTAAATGAACATGTATAGTCACACCATTGTAGCAGTGTTACATGCAGTAGGCTATAAGGTAAGTAGTGATTGTTCATTTGAAGTTTACTCAAGTGGAAGAATGTAAGTAATAAACTTACACCTACTAGCACTATGCATTATATTGTGAAAAAGTAGATTATCTTAATTTTCTCTGGACTTAATGATAAATACATGTCTGACTTGGGAACGAACCAAAAAACTAGAAATCGCATTCATGACGAATTGTGGTGATTTTATTTCTTTGCCTACATTGACGCTAATGCATTAAGAGGAGGGGGTCCCCTGTACCAAGATGGCGGCTCAGTTGACGCATTCGCTCCAATGTACTGCCCTATTCAAGGCAACATCTAGTGTATGTATCTATGATTAACGACGACTTGCTCGAATCTTATTGGTCGGAAGGTGTGTGTTGTTCCAGCTGTGACGTGAACGATAGGTTTATATCAATGTGTTTAATAATAATAATAATAATAATAATAATAATAATAATAATAATAATACTGATGATAATAATAATAATGGTCCTGGAGAAATGTTGTTTTACTATGTACTGCAACAGCTACATCAGGTCAAGTCAAGTCAAGAAGCTTTTATTGTCATTTCAACCATATATAGCTGTTGCAGTACACAGTGAAATGAGACAACGTTTCTCCAGGACCATGGTGCTACAAAAACAACAAAACAGCTACTTAAGGCAACACAGAGCTAAGGACTATAGGCTAAGTTTAGGCATAGTGTGCAACCTAGTACAAACAATGCAAAACAAGTCATATTATGATCAGTATTATTATTATTATTATTATTATTAAATATTATTATTATTAAATTATTATTGTTGTAAGTAGTCCTAGCCACATAAAGTGCATCTGTGCAACCTGGTGCAAACAGTGCAGGACAAGACAAACAAGACAGAGAAGACAGTGCAGGACAAAAGACAAGAAGACTGTGCAGGACAAAAGACAGTGCAAACAAAATATACAAGACAATACACAAAAGACAATAGAGAAAAACAGTGCCAGTGTAAATACTGTATGTCCAAACAATATTATATGTACAGAAATACTGGAATGAACACATTAGTATTATAGCAGCAGTTATATAAGATATTGTAAAGTATCGTGAAAAACAGTAATAATAAAAATCGTGAAAAACAGATAATAATAATAATAATAATAATAATAATAATAATAATAACAGTAAATTAAACAGCAATTAAAAAGCTGCATTTGTGTATGTGAGTGTGTGTGAAAGAGAAAGAGAGAGAGAGAGAGATGGTAAACGGTGAGATGGTGAACGCTACTAAGTCACAGAGTCACTTAGTCACTTGACTAAGTCAAGTTATATATTATAATAGTGGTTACACAGTGCTTAAGTTTCTGTTACTGGTCAGAAGGTTGTGGTTTCCAGTCACAACACCACCACTATACTACCCTTGATCAAGGTGTTTAATTAGTGCTCTGGTCCCAACTTTCTGACAATCTGGTGTATATGAAACAATGAAATCAACTATAAGCTATAAGTGTACAGTACGTGTGATAAGTGTACAGTATGTGGGATACGTGTACAGTATATGTGTGATTAGTGTACAGTATGTGTGATAAGTGTACAGTATGTGTGTAAAAAGTGTACAGTATGTGTGATAAGTGTACAGTATGTGTGATAAGTGTACAGTATGTGTGAAAAGTATACAGTATGTGTGTGATAAGTGTACAGTATGTGTGTGATAAGTGTACAGTATGTGGGATAAGTGTACAATATGTGAGATAAGTGTACAGTATTTGTGATAAGTGTACAATATGTGGGATACGTGTACTGTATGTGTGATTAGTCTACAGTATGTGTGATAAGTGTACAGTATGTGTGATTAGTGTACAGTATGTGTGTGATAAGTGTACAGTATGTGTGATTAGTCTACAGTATGTGTGATTATTCTACAGTATGTGTGATAAGTGTACAGTATGTGTGATTAGTCTACAGTATGTGTGATTAGTCTACAGTATGTGTGATAAGTGTACAGTATGTGTGATTAGTGTACAGTATGTGTGTGATAAGTGTACAGTATATTTGTGATAAGTGTACAGTATATATGTGATAAGTGTACAGTATGTGTGATTAATGTACAGTATATGTGATTAATGTACAGTATGTGTTATAAGTGTACAGTATGTGTGTGATAAGTGTACAGTATGTGGGATAAGTGTACAATATGTGAGATAAGTGTACAGTATTTGTGATAAGTGTACAATATGTGGGATACGTGTACTGTATGTGTGATTAGTCTACAGTATGTGTGATAAGTGTACAGTATGTGTGATAAGTGTACAGTATGTGTGTGATAAGTGTAAAGTATGTGTGATTAGTCTACAGTATGTGTGATAAGTGTACAGTATGTGTGATTAGTCTACAGTATGTGTGATAAGTGTACAGTATGTGTGATTAGTGTACAGTATGTGTGTGATAAGTGTACAGTATATATGTGATAAGTGTACAGTATGTGTGATTAATGTACAGTATATGTGATTAATGTACAGTATGTGTTATAAGTGTACAGTATGTGTGATAGGTGTACAGTATGTATGATTAGTGTACAGTATGTGTGATTAGTGTACAATATATGGACCACACAGTCATTTTGAGCCTGCTCACACCCTAGAATATAGTTTTCTCTGATTCTCTGATTCTGTCCATGTCCTTCTGTATCTACACGTTTCAATATTACACGTTAATCCCTGTCACATGTCCTGAAAGGTGCTTATCGACACGGTGACGCTGCTGGTGATACAGCTTCCAACTCATCTTGAAATCTATCCGTGTGGGCGGATACAACAGTGTGCGCGATTCCGATTTGTGCGTTAGAGCTAACCGCTATCGAAGGGGGAGGAGCCACAGAGGCCTAGGAACAGCAAGAGAACTAGAAGCAGAAGAGCAACAGCGAGAGAAGGTCGGCTGTAGGGCTGTAGAACTGTATAGGGGCTAGAAACACACACACACACACCCCCCTCTCTGTAACTGTATTTATAGTTAATCTTTATTTACATTACTTTTAGATTAACTTACTACTGGGCTGAGTGAAAAAGAAGAGAGGATGTTGGTCCCTGTGGGAAGATAATGAAGAGGCTGTGTGCGTTGTTGCTGTGCCTCATTGTAGCTCTCCTGTGCTGGTAAGTTTTAGCACGAACGCTAGCTGTTTATATTTTTAATAATATCGCTGTTATTAATTGTTAGTTTTTTTTTTGTTTTTTTTTTTTTAAATATCAATCCCACTTCGACACCAGAGACACCATGAGATGCTATTGCTAACCTGTCTGTGTGTAAATGTCTGTTTATTAGCTTCGTTTGTTAGCCTGTAAGCTTCATACGTAGCTAGCAGACTGTTTAGATATATAACGTGGAACAAATACATACATTTTATATACACGGATATATAGTTGTTCTATCCGTCTGTATAGTCGCTAATAAGTGGAAAAGAACTCGAAGTAGAGCGTTGAGACGCCACAGTTTGTATTAGAGCTCTGGCTAATGTAAAGCTAGCTATAGGGTAAGAGCAGGTATAGATAGTGAAGGGTTTGGTAGGTTATGTACAGAACAATGTCCAGCCTCTTTTCACTGTATAGGTTGGTGAATTAAACCACAAACAACACAACAGACCCAGATACATTTTATTATTTTAGTCATCGGACGACAGTTTGGTTGGTTAGTTGCTGAACATTTGAGTAAATTTGTTGTATGTGCAGTTCTATCTAATAAACAAACAAAATGACATTTTGTTATTCTAACATCACTATTAGATTCATCTAACCGGGGATAAAGAGCTGAAATCCTTTTCTCAGCTCAAGTAATGTTTGGCAATTCGTACTTCGTTCAGGAGTAGTGATATTTGTTTATTTCTCAGCATAGTCCAATTATTCTTATATTATCAGAATAATACTAACCATATTAGATAAATTTTTACCGTCATACCATTTACTACATGTAATTCTGTTAATTTTGTCTGTTATTATTTGATGCCATGCCTTTTTTCATTATGATGTTACCTTTAGTTTTAGTAAAAGTGCAGTCTGTGTGTAAAAACACTGTGTGCAGTGTCTGTAAAATACACATCAGATATTAAATGTGATGATTGTGTGTATACACACATAAACACACAAAACCACGGCCCCCTGTGATGCAGCGCAGACGTATTTCTTTCCTCAGACAATTCCAACTATTTAAATATTAACCACATCATGTAAATGTCTGCTATCAGATTTGCGTTTTGCATCTATTTCTTTACTGAATCATTTTATCACCCAATTTCTGTCAAAATATTTGCAACGGAGACGGAGCGATGCCATTTTTTGAGATTTGAGCTGATCGTTCCCATCCACTATAAAGATGTTGTTGTTGTTATTATTATCGTTGTGCTTTGATACAAAAATGTCTTACATTGTGAGTAAAATACATATGACAAAGGATTCTTTAAGATAACAAAATCAAACCTATCTAAATAAAAGATTGTCACAATTTTTTATGTTTAAAGCAGAAGTTAAATTCTTTTCCAGTATGTTTGATATCCAAATTTTGATACTTGGTTTCAGATCAGATAAATCAGATAAATTATTCACGTTATTTTAGCTTTTTTTGGGATTTAAAATTGCACCTATGACATGTATTCATTTCTGTTTATAACTTTTTTTAATTTTTATTTTTAGAATTTTTTTTATATTAGAAGTTTTAGCTTCTAGAACGAGAACCTTCCTGTTAAATCCTCCCACATAACTAGCCCTATCTAGCATAATTTAAAAATTTCCTTCAAGTTATTTCAGCCAAGAACTGTAATAATATAGATGTATGTCTTTGAATCAAATCTCTGATTTTTGTGCTATTTATCCAGATCCCTCTATCAGTTCAAACCCAGCTCAGTCTTTCATTTTTTCTGTAATTAATAACAACCTACTCATTTTTTAGTCCTTTATCAGTTAATCAGTTAAAGCTAACCTCTGTTCCTCTAACTAACGGTTCCTCAGTACTGAGGCAAGCTATAATTAGGACTATTTGCAATTGTGCAGAAAGCCTTGAGTGTGTATTAAGCTGCAGTGGACGAGCTCCTTCTGGTCTGTTGGTGTTTCTTTGTCCTGCTGTTACTGCATGAGACGTAAAAACGGCAGGTCGCTCATGATTCGGAGCAAACTGCCCAAGAGTGTTATAGTCTTACAGACAGGTTCTTTTTAGAGAGCTCTGTGCACTTTCCCTTCTTGTTAGGGCTGATTATGATTATAGGTTTATAATCTGCTTATTCAGAAAACTAGTATGTGTGTGTGTTAATTTATTATTGTACTGAATGATTCGTCCACAAACTTCTACTGACAGATGCCTTATATTGGTGTAACTGCAGCTCGGTACTGGTTCTACTTGGGAAGGAATTTGTGTGTGTTTGTGTGTGTGTACAGAAACAGAAATTTGCTTGGGGATTTGCCTTTGGTCTAAAATAAGCTGACACTTTCAGATACACTGTTTCTCACTGCTCAATTTTAGGAGCTGTGACAATTTCTCTATTCTTAATTGCAGATCTTGGCATCACTTGGTGACTAAAAGAGAGAAATACAGAGTAAAGTAGAGCGAGCTGCACATCACACTTGCTCATTTGTCTTTTGAGGTGCAAAAAAAAAAATAAAAAATTTTTGAGCACTTGTTTAGGAAAGACACTTCAAGAAAGAGAAAGAAGTAAAAGGTGAAGATGAAAGTGCATAGGAAGCTTAAAATATACAAGCACTTTCATGGCAAAAAAGTTTTAGAGGAAGTCGAAGTGCACGGTCACTTATTCTCAGCAAATTTTTCTTATTTTAATACCAGTGTTGGTACAGTGGCATTTGAAGTCAGGCATTTCATACTCCATACTCGATGCACGCCAACTCAAGCAGCTACAAGCAGTGAGAAGGAACACTCTTCTTTCAAGCAGATGCTTAACCATAGGTCCTTAGTTGTAAATTTCCAATTAGTAACCAAACAACAACTGAATGTGCATGAAGTGAATAGATGAGTCAGATCTACACACGTCATATTCTCCAAACCTGTCGTGACGCATCACGCACGCAGCATGTGGCTAAAAACAAAAACGCTGTTAACATCACTGGTTTCTTTGTAACTTTTAGAGGGCACCCTGTGGCCTTGACACCTAAACATGGTCACAGTTTGCTACTAAACAGTTGTTCTTGTAAGTGCAACTGTGCCGGCATGTAGGGATCTTCAGACAATGTACAATTTATTCAATTTGGAACGATTGTCTTAAAGAATTGTGAGTGACGGTCGTGATTATAAGGTCTAATCCTGATGATACCTCTCTAGTGTAAGTCACAGGCATCTGTATATGAAAGGATGAGCTTTCCTTTCAGTGTGTTACTTCAAATCTGTTCAAAAGATGCAACTGGCTCACCACAATTTAGTTCAGTTTTATTTGTATAGGACTTTCTGCTTTGTGACTATCAATTGTTAACTCCTGTTATTCTAGTCTGTCTTGTTGTTATCAAATGTTCACTGCTAAGAGAAATATGATTAATTGTAAATGATGTGTTGGTCTAGACTGCTCTAGAGTTATCATCCAGACTGACGTATGAGGCGCAGAGGTAATCTGCATGAGGAAGCACCACTAACCCTCCTGGGTCCCTCGTCTGGTCCGTGCCAGAGCCACTGCTCAGGAGTATAACAGTGGCATGAGCACGGTTGATAAGCCACTTCAGACACTCAGTACGATAAGCACGCTGTATCACAATGTTTTTATATTCTGCTGGAAATGAGTTACAAGATTAACTGAGGAGAGCTGTAGACTGTAATTCTGTAACTTCCTACGCCACTACTTTGGTTGGATTGCAGTGAAGTCCACTGGTGTATTTTGTGTGTACAAGTATTCATCTCGGAATTGAATTCTCCAAAGATTCAAACCTCACATGAGCCTTGTTTTAGGAGCGATCAGAAGACGGTTGGATTAAATGGTAGAAATCAAACTGCCTTCACGTCTGCTCAAAGGTACGCTTTGTTTTGTTGGTGTGTGATCGCCAGCGCGGCCTCACAGCCCAACCGCTCTTCTCTCCAACACAAGCTGACACCCCAGGTGCTCCATACAGCTACTCATCTCTCCATGCACTTCTCTTTCTGTCATATCTGTAAGAGTTAATTGTTGCCTGCGCACACAGCACTGATCCTCCTTTCAGTCCTAACGCAGAGAGAACCGAGAACGAAAAGCCAAATCAGGCAGAAACACAAACACAAAGCATTCCGTTATGAGCAGAGCATAGTGCTGCTCTGGCACAAATCTCTGCTCGCTCTGACTGAAGGCCTCCACTTTCTCTGTCTGCGAGCTCGGAGTGGATCACACGTTTCTTACTAACACTGTGCGTGTTTACTTCAGACCTCCATTAAATCACATGCGTCATGTGTGGAGCATGTGCTTTTCTGCTCTGTTCTTCCTTCAGCCCTCTTCCCCATGATGGCCTTGTTAAATCAGACGTCAAGTAAAAATTGTCAGAAAAAAAAACTTGCTGGGGATAAAAGTTTGTCTTGCCTCAGAAGTGGGAACTCGAAGCGATGTCATTTCCAGCCTACGTTCCAGCTACATAACAATGCACGCCTCAGTGTTGGTCGTTTTTTATTTATTTATTTTTTTTTTTAGCAAGAACTTTATTGTGTGTGTATGTATGTATATGTCTATGTATATATATATAATATAGTATATAGTATATATCGTAACAAGGGCTTCTGCTGATCCTGTGAGCCCCCACGTTGATTAGTAATCACTTGCTGAACTCGGGGTTGAGTAGACCATCCTAAGAGGGCGCTTTTTTTATCTTCGTTTTCTCTTTTCCTGATTGGAGGTTAAGTTTTGTACCCATCTTGCCTGATATCTCTGATGTCTTTACCAGCCTTGTCATAAATATGACACAAAAGTGATGGGGAAGAAATGACTCATCATACAGTGTAGGTCTGTAATATACTATGTCTATACCATGGCTGTATTTTTTCTTCTTTTTGCCTTTAAGCTGAAAGAAAATCCTACCAAGACTTTTACATAGAGCATAGAGATGAACGGGAAAACGCATACATTTGAACCCATATTAAAATTCTTTACAGCTACATTACAATTATGTTACAGCCAGAAAATGAACACGTTCTGACCGGTGAGAGTCAAAAATACAGCAGCAGCAAAGAGCAAAACTCAGCAACTTTTCAGCAAAATAAAAATTAAAGGTAAACATCCAAGGGTTTGAGTAGATTTGGGCAAAAGTTTACTTGTAGTCACTTTTATAATTCCTTATAATTCATTTTGTTTGTTTATTAGATAGAAATGCAGTTTGACTGAAAATGTGGAAAATAGAAGTTTAACAAAGGTCCACGAGGAATTTTTAAAAACGTGACATACGCTTTCAATTTCACCAGTGAGCAGCAAGTGAGTGATCAGATTTGTGAACATTAAGTAACGAGGCTCTGCAGGTTGCACCAAAAGGCCTTTTATTTTGTGTTAGCAGAAGTATACATGGCGTCTCGAGGGTTAGTCTCTCCGCTCTGAGAGCTTCTCCTGAAGGTTGTTAAAAAGCCTGTATTACCTGCTGCATTCCCTAACTTTTCAAGGGTCGGCCCTGTTTATTGACGTAGAATCAGGGTTCTGTTGTAACAGGATACAAGTTACAGCATTACATACTCACAATCCAATAAAGTAACTGTTCAGCCTGTTTCATGGATTAAATCAGATCTAATTTATAATCAGATTACACTTACTTTATAAAATTCTGTTTTTTTTTGTTTTTGTTTTTAAAAACGGCGCTGCTTTGCTTTGAGCTGTTCACTAACGGAGTGATTTGTCCGTCGTTTACTCGGAACCTTCAACATTAGCTGAACTTGACATGGACCGACATGGTTAATGGGTCAGACACACTTTTTAACATTGACGTGCAATAAGACAAAGATTACTGTGCTGTTGAAATGTGCTGTTAAACTGCATGCTCCAAAAGTAATCTGAATAAGTGGCCCTTTGTAAGTGGTGGAGCTGCACACGTTACTGATTACGTTTAACCTGAGCACTGAGTATTCTGCCATGGATACTTGATTTCAGTGTTCAGCTCATTCCTGTGTATACAGTGATGACATGGTGAATATGAAATAGTGGACGAGTGGCGTCTAAGGTTAGTGAGCTCTTCACTCTGCAGCGTCTTCTTGATTGATTGCACCTGAGAGGGATGTTTTTATAAACTGTTTCCTGTTCTAGCACTCGCATCTCAGTGCACATGCACACTTCACACACTCCACTCAGTTTCTCTTCACACTCATCAATGTGTTTGTGTGGACGCACAGGATATGATGGTTTTACTGCCACCAGGTCCTAAGTTGTCTCTACTTCTCTTTTTTCTCCTCTTGTTTATCTTTACTTTTTGCTTGTTGCTTGTTTTGAATAGTTTACCACTGGTGCACATAGACACCAGTGCTTATCGGATCCTACAGCCAATGCTGTTTTCCACCTGCTCAGTTGCTTGAAGTAGAATACGGTAGAAAGCAAAGAGGTTTAATTTCAGTTTCAGATTTTTTTTTTTTTTTTAGATGACTAGATGTTATTGTAGGAAATGATGTCACAGTCTGAGGTGCTGTGAATTTGTTTATGTGCACTCATCGTGAACAATATGATGAACTCCTGCACATTCATGCAGTTATTTAATCTAATCAGCCAATCAGGTGGCAGCAACAGCACAATTCAGATCCAGGTCAAGAGCTTCAGTTAATATTCATATTAAACATCGGTATGAAGAAACAAATGTGATCTCTGACTTTAACTGATTAACATGTCATGGTTATATAGTTGGTGGACGGGATGGGATGATAACATATTGCACGTGCTCTTAGAAGCCTATTAAAGAGTAATAAAGGTGATCTAAGGAAGGATTGTGATTGTATAGATTAGAGGGATTGTTCAAAAATCACAGACGTTTAGAGACGAACCAAAGATGTTGCAAGGTAGTGGAAGAGAAAGAAGGACAAACAAGTCATTAATTTCTGATTCTTGTAAGATACGACGCAACACCGTCAGGACGTTATTAATCTTGCAACGTAAATAAACATGGACCGCTTTTAACTTAAGGTTGTCTTTAAAATTTCTTCCTGAGTGTTAACGATGTCTCAGCATAGCGCCTGCTGGATTCCAGTCTGTCCAGTTATTAATGCTAAAGCAAATTACGGTCTCATTGACACAGCATATAAAACTCCCTCTCTGTTCAGAGCTCTCTTTCATTCGATACTATAAACATGGGGAGTCACATGTATTCAAACAAATTGCATGACATTTGAAACTAATTCATACTGACATGGCTCTGCAAGTTGTTTGCGTAATCCTGCTAAAACTGAGCTGTGAGTCTTTGTGTAAGCATGCTAGACTCCTGGTGTTGCATGCAGAGCGATGAAACTGAGGCCCACGTAGCAAAAGTGCAAAACAGCACCGCTTTGTTATGGAGTGGAGTAGGAAGGAGAGAAACTACGCAGCAAGATGTGGCAAGCTGTGGCAGTGATAAAGCTCTGTTTGGTGATCACATTACAGATCAAGCTATTATGAAATTGGCTCGTTTAATTATTATCCCAGTATCTCAATTATTATCCCAGTAACCACTTCATCAAATGCTTCCACTGATACACATGAAGCCAGCTAGATGCATCCTTTCCACCATCTTCCATATACATGAGTTCACAGATGCCTTTGATTGGCTTGTTTAACTGATAGAGAGAGACAGAGAGAGATATTTTGGTGTCGCCTGGTTTTAAACTTGTGATCTCTGGATGGACAGAGCGACAGCTTTTCTGTTGAGGCACTTCTAGTAGAAACACCACAGCTTGTAAATAACCCCCATTGTCCTTTTTATAGACCGGGCTGCTTGTGTATCCAATGGCAACAGCTGAATTCCTGCCTTGCTTTCTGATAGCACTTCAGAATAGTGGTTGGCATGGAAACCCATAGGACCGATGAGCTCAAGGCCGTGTTATTCCACCGTCTCGGCTTAAAGACAGACGACTTTTGCAGTCGAGCATGCTGAGTCAGAAGATCGATTCAACTCAACCATGTTCATCGTGCTCTCTGATTTCTCCTTTCACTCACTCTTTAACTGACTCTTCCCTTTGAGATTGGGGTCTGAAGTAGTTGTGTGTTGCCCTGCAGACCTTTGAACCTTAGTGGAGACAGACTCGACTTATGAGTCTGTAAAAACCACATTGACACCCAAATTCAGAGTAATGCTCTAATTATGCTTTCATTCATCTTCAGTAACCGCTTTGTACTGGTCAGGTTTGCAGTGGATCTGGAAACCTGCCTGGCATGAGATGGGAATACTCCCTGGATGAGCACTATGCACACGCACTGACATACTACTTCACATCTAAGAGCAGTTGGTCCAAGTCACCTAGGAGAACAGGAGAAAACAATCTTTCAAAAAAAGATTGGCCTGGGGAACCTGGAGCTGTGTGAATGCAAAGCTACAACACATGCTACAGTTAAAGACAATGATTTTATCTATGAGAATTGTCCATCGATGAGCTTGTACACACTCTGACATCCTGCCAACACTGTAGACTGTAGATGTGACACTGCTGTGTGCCAGAGAGTGAAAGACGAAGGATTTTGTAGAATGGGCATGAAATAGTCCAGTTGTTTGCTTCACCAGACTCTCTATCAACTTGACCGCATGGGTACGTTTTCATTTTCCTCTGGCTCAAAAGCCCTGGCCTACTTTCCAACATGAGATTTGTTGCGTCACTTTGCCTGTGTGTTCCTCTGTTTGTCTCCCAGCCACGTGTCTCAGTACACACTCCAGCACAGCTTCAGGTCTGTCACACACACTAACAATACAGTGCAGTTAAAGCAACAGTAATATACAGCTGAGATACTTTATTTTTTATATCTAAAAGGCTCACAATGCCCACTGGAGCATCTTCCAGTCTTTCCCTCGTGTGGTATATAAAAGTAGTTTGAAGAAATACTAAAGAAGTTTCAAATGTGTGTCCATGGGAGGATATTGTAAAGGCTCGCTAATTCTTAATTCTTATTCTTAATTCTTCTTTGTTCACATGTATGACTGACCTATAAGGATTAAATCAAGGCCTCTTCTGGGAATAACGATTAAAATATCTCTCTACAGCACCAAGACCAAATTTAGCAGTATTTTACATCGCCATGCTCAGGCATGTCTTGTACTTAATCATTAGCTTCTGCTGGCATATTTGCTCACTCTTTTCGTCACTAAGCTGTAAAGGAGGCTTCTGTGATATATAAATAAACTCCCAGGCCACGTTGACACCTGTTAGTAACATCCGAATGAGCCAATAACAAACGGACAGCCGGAAACAAGTATACGTCAACACCTGGCTTTTATTTAACTTTTCCGTTGGACGAAGAGCGTCGCACACGTTCACTACGTCAGTCTTCATGTGGAATCTTCTCACAGATTCACACCTCATTTACCTTTAAGAGATGTTTAACATTTTATTCATGTATGCTGCTAATAATATTTTTAGTGAATAGGAGGTGAAACAACAACAAAAATGTCTTTCCTTTGTTTATGGCTTTATCCAATAGCCAAACAGTAAAGAACTCTGAATATGCCAGCCTGAATGTACCGATAAACACTTGCGTTCCTGTCACGTCTTCGAGATACGCAAGACTTTGTTCAGCTGGTTCGCCTTTAAATAATTAATAATTATTAATAATTATTAATAAGTGAAAATAATTAAGTGATGATCAAGCTGACCAGCTCTACACACAAATCTGAGTATCAAGAGCAAGGTTTTGTTTTTTGGTCCCATCACAGTTGCTATAGAGGTTCAGGATTTTTAGCCAGAACACTCGTAGGTAGCAAGTTGTGCACACAAGCACAAGGCTCCTTCCGCAAGCCCAAAACTTAATTTAGATTAAAAGCAAAACTGGCCTGCAGGTGGAAGTTTAATAGAAATGTCTGTTTGTTTATTGTAGTAGTTGTTTTCATTTTTGTTCAGGAAGCAATTACACTTCTTCTAACATGGTAGCATATACCATGCATGTTCATGGTGCCAGGTTATCTGACAATGTAACAATAAATGAAGAACCATTTCAATAGAGTGAAGCAGTTTAGTTAATGTTCATGTACAGAGTCTACACTGTACACCATTTTACTTTTTTATATAAAATGTTAGACTTTTATATCACACTCCACTATATAGCATCATCACTTTTGGGTTTATGTTGCGTTCTGTTCAGTTTGCGCTCGTCTGTCTGGTTCGGGTTGAGAGTTGACACTCTGAACAAAACAAAAGCTAACAGGAAATATCGGAGGGATTTTGTTGTATGTGCCTCAGCTTTCCTGAACCCATTCAGACAGACAGACAGCCAGGGGATAAACTCTGGCACCAAACACAATCTCTGCCACATCAAATTGAGTACAGGCTAATTGATCGCGATCGTCCTCTGTCCTCTGTACCGCTGCCTGAGTTTTGGTTTGGACTCGACACACTGACTGGCCTTCAGGGGCTGACTACTTTCTGAACGGTGGATGCGGCTTAAATCACATCAGTAATTAAAAGAATTTGGAGTGTTGGGGCAGAACGGTGTTTCTTTGTGAGATAGACCACTGACTCTGTACTACATTTAGCAATTATTTATTTAACACTAAATATAAAATTTAAGTAATGGATAATAATAAATAAGGTTTGGGTAAAGCAGATGTAGCTCATCATACCCAGATGCCATTGCAGTTATTATGTCTAGCTGGGACTTGTCCTGATGGATGAGAAGATTGGTCAATGACCACGTCTTTCTCTCAGTTCAGCCGTGTGGCTCGCGTGCCTGCTCGCGGTGTAAAGCGCGTCTGCGCTATTCTCCGAGATGCACTTGACGGCCTTTTGTGCAGTGGAATTTTTTTTTTTGGACGACCTAGTTAAGGCAGTAGGGTTTCCCAGCTTATGCGGGCCGCCCGAACTGCAAAGTGCTGCGGGAAACTCTGAAATGTATATGTAAGTCCTTGAATGACAAATATGCATTTTTTTGCATTGTTTATAGAAATAATGAATGAATGAATAATAAATAAAAAACCTTTGTCAGAATTTTGAAATTTTTTTTTTTGCGTGTTCTGGAAATCCGATTGAATCGAATGAACAAAATTGTGAACAAAAAGGGTGTTTGATGGGTGTAAAATTCACAGTTCTCTGTCAAAGTCCAGTTTGTAGAGGATTGTGGAATTTGACGAGGTGGTAAACCGACTGACTGCTGTCGTTTCAGAGAAGTAACCCATGCCGTGTGTTTAGCCTGGTTTCATTAAAGCTTGTCTGCTAACCCAGTTATAGGAGGGCTCTTGTGCTTGACTTGGAGCACAGAGGATTTATTCAGAATCCTGTCTTGACATTTTCTGCTGGTCTGGTCCACGAAACCAGCTACCACCCCTCCCCTCATTTGTGAGCTGAATCTGATGTTCTGTAATCAGATATGAGCGTTTCCTAACATGTAAACGTAGACTTGTCTGTACAGGAGGAAGAGTTGTAGCTTTAGCCCCAGACTGGGTTCTTCTCAAGAGTAACAGTGTTGAATATTTTAATATTATAAATACGAACATATACCTTTTTTTTTTTTTATAGATAGTCATCCAAAGGGTATTGAATGCGTTATATGCAGTACCTTTGTAGTATCAGCTACTTTCTAAACCGCAGTGACACTGAGGGACTAATATCTCAGGGACTGATTTGGATGATGCTGATAATCAAAGTGAAAACATTTCTTGCAGGAATCCTGAAATTCTATGTCACTAGAAGTGTTTCTGGACAAGTATATTAGCTTATATAAGTGACAATGAAGAGGCAGCATTTACCGTCTTGTGGTCGAGCGTGTCCGATAACAACAGCATGTTAAGATTGCGATCATTCCAGCTGAGATCATGTAACCTTAACTTCATCTCGATTAGTTTATCATGTAGACAGCATGCCTTTTTGTTTAAATACGAGAGAGCAGACCCAGCATTCCTTCTGTGTTAATGACAAATAAATCTGTTAATGAAGCCTGGTGTAATGATGTAGCTGTTATGTGTTGCTCAGAGTTGGTGTTTTTATTTGTTACACATTAAATGAATTTTAAATCAGCCAACATGTTTGTGTCTAGTAAAGACTGATCAGACTTTAAAATGCCAGAACCTGACTTGAAATGAAAGTGTGCTGTTTTCAGAAAGTACTTAATGACATTATTCATAACGCACTCCGGTTAAAAGCGCTATCCAAATACAATTGAAGTGAATTAAGGAGTGAGTGTATTTGTTGAGCATTTTGTTATAGAATAAATTGAGCTTTGTTTTAAAATGAAATATCTTTGTGCATTGCGTTTGCTAGTATTTACTTTGGCAGAGGAAATGCTTTGCACAGTGACATTTACTGGTAGAGAGCTGCTCCACATGCCTGCTGATCCTGGCTGTCCGGTTCAGTAAGTGCTTCTGTACAAAGAACTGTTTTTAAAATCACTTGTAACTTCATTGTAGTGTCATAAAAGAGGAGTGTCAAACTCAAATCCTGCTCCGGGCCACATCAGCAATTTTGTGAGACCCTGAAGGCCCGAAACTCAAAGCCGGTGTGAGAAACAGAACTAACCGAAAGTTCGTGTGTGTGCGTGTGTTTGTGTGCGTGCGTGCGTGTGCGTGCGTGCGCGTGCGTGCGTGTGCATGCGTGCGTGTGCGTGCATGTGTGCGCGTGCATGTGCGCGCATGGGTGGGTGTGGATATGGGTATGTGTGTGTGTGTGTGTGTGGATATGGTGGTGTGGGTGGGTGTGTGTGGATATGGGTGCGTGTGCGCGTGTGGATATGGGTGCGTGTGCGCGTGTGGATATGGGTGCGTGTGCGCGTGTGGATATGGGGGTGTGTGTGGATATGGGGGTGTGTGTGGATATGGGGGTGTGTGTGGATATGGGGGTGTGTGTGGATATGGGGGTGTGTGTGGATATGGGTGTGTGTGTGGATATGGGGGTGTGTGTGGATGTGTGTGTGTGTGTGGATATGGGTGCGTGTGTGGATATGGGTGCGTGTGTGTGTATGTGTGGATATGGGTGCGTGTGTGTGTATGTGTGGATATGGGTGTGTGTGTGTGTGTGTGTGTGTGTGTGTGTGTATGTGTGGATATGGGTGTGTGTGTGTGTGTGTGTGTGTGGATATGGGGGTGTGTGTGTGGATATGGGGGTGTGTGTGTGGATATGGGGGTGTGTGTGGATATGGGGGTGTGTGTGGATATGGGGGTGTGTGTGGATATGGGGGTGTGTGTGGATATGGGGGGGTGTGTGGATATGGGGGGGTGTGTGGATATGGGGGGGTGTGTGGATATGGGGGGGTGTGTGGATATGGGGGGGTGTGTGGATATGGGGGGGTGTGTGGATATGGGGGGGTGTGTGGATATGGGGGGGTGTGTGTGTGTGGATATGGGGGGGTGTGTGTGTGTGGATATGGGGGGTGTGTGTGGATATGGGGGTGTGTGTGGATATGGGTGTGGGTGTGTGTGTGGATATGGGTATGGGTGTGTGTGTGGATATGGGTATGGGTGTGTGTGTGGATATGTGTGTGTGTGTGTGTGTGTGTGGATATGGGTGGGTGTGTGTGTGGATATGGGTGGGTGTGTGTGTGTGTGGATATGTGTGTGTGTGTGTGTGTGTGTGGATATGGGTGGGTGTGTGTGGGGGTGTGGATGTGGGTGTGTGTGTGGATTCTGGTGTGTGTGGATGAGGATGTGGGTGTGTGTGTGTGGATGAGGATGTGGGTGTGTGTGTGTGTGTGTGGATATGGGTGGGTGGGTGTGTGTGTGTGGATATGGGTGTGTGTGTGTGTGTGTGTGTGTGTGTGTGGATATGGGTGGGTGTGTGTGTGGATATGGGTGGGTGTGGATATGGGTGGGTGTGTGTGTGGATATGGGTGGGTGTGTGTGTGGATATGGGTGGGTGTGTGTGTGTGTGTGTGGATATGGGTGTGTGTGTGTGGATATGGGTGGGTGTGTATGTGTGCATATGGGTGTGTCAGTGTGTGTGTGTGTGGATATGGGTGGGTGGGTGTGTGTGTGTGTGGATATGGGTGGGTGTGTGTGTGTGTGGATATGGGTGGGTGTGTGTGTGTGGATATGGGTGGGTGTGTGTGGATATGGGTGGGTGTGTGTGTGTTTGTGTGTGTGTGGATATGGGTGGGTGGGTGTGTGTGTGGATATGGGTGGGTGGGTGTGTGTGTGGATATGGGTGGGTGGGTGTGTGTGTGGATATGGGTGTGTGTGTGGATATGGGTGGGTGGGTGTGGGTGTGTGTGTGGATATGGGTGGGTGGGTGTGGGTGTGTGTGGATATGGGTGGGTGGGTGGATATGGGTGGGTGGGTGTGTGTGTGTGGATATGGGTGTGTGGGTGGGTGTGGATATGGGTGTGTGGGTGGGTGTGGATATGGGGGTGTGTGCGTGTGGATATGGGGGTGTGTGCGTGTGGATATGGTGGTGTGTGCGTGTGGATATGGGGGGTGGATATGGGGGGGTGCGTGGATATGGGTGTGTGTGTGTTTGTCAGATAGTCACACTGTAAGCACTGACATGCAGTGCAGGTGAGAGCTACTGAAGTTATGAAGCTGAAGTCGTCTTGAGTTTACTTCACAAGGAATATAGATATTATCAGGAGTAATTTTCCCCTATTGTCAATGAACATTTTAATTACAAATAGAATTGCTATTCATTTAAACCATTGATGTGATTTATGAAATATAGCAACATTGATCTGATGACCACTGATTGTGCCATAAATCATATCAATTAAATACATAATTGTCATCACACATCTCATCACTTCCTGCAGTTTAACCAGTTGTTTTTTTTTGTGTGTTCTTCATCCCTCTAAGATGAGTTCCTGCATGTGTCACAGACAGAATAACACACCACAATCTACCGAGTCGTTTTAGCCACAAGAGTGTGAATCACACCAAGCACAGTACACGGGTGTCTCCAACTGTAGTGCAATAATTTGAACAGTACTGTAGACCTTACTGTACTACCATTGCTCCTGTAGGCCACATCACACAAGGCTGTTGGTCTCGTTACTGACACGAGAAAAAATTTAGATGGGGGTATTTTAAGTAAATTGTCCAGTACACAATGTACAGAACAATCTATAGGTTTGGTTACCAGCTGCTATTGAAAGAACTGAGAAATTATTGTCTTAAATACTTTATATTTAAACTGAAATGCAAAAGATTCAGTACAAAACTTGAACATCAGCATGTTTTTTTTTTTTTTGTTCACTAGACTTTTAGCCTGGTTTTGCACACTCACTAAGTCACAATATAATGCTATAAATACATTAAATTTTGACTTATAGTAATTTCTGAGAATTGACCGTTGTGCCTTTGACCCAAGTGCTGTATTTTTTTTTGTTTGTTTGTTTGTTTGTTTGTTTGTTTGTTTGTTTTTCCTTTATAATGAGCTCTCATGAGATTTTCAGCTGGCTGTCACCTCTGGCATTAGAGAGTCAAATCCCCATCAGCTTCCTGTTAGATGCCTTGGAGTTCTGTAACCTTAAATACATTTCCCAAAGCATTACCTCATTTGGCTTTATAAGAAAAGACACATGATATCGTGACATGTTGCTCTAAAAACAGCCATTCAGACATTGCAAACTTGTTTTCCTACCTGTCCATCTTGGAACAGCATTACCTGTGTTCATGCCAGTTTTCTCATGTTTCTTGTCATTTAAGTGTTTAAGAAGCGCAGTGTGTTTTTTATTACACGTTTCTTGTTTTTTTTTTTTTTTTTTCTCTAGTTTTGTGACATACCCTCTTCAGTCATGCATAAAAAAGTTTTAGAAATTTCAGAATGAAATGTACAAAATAAAAATGCAGGATTTTTTTTCCAACATAAGTAATTTGGGCAGATTAAATTAGAATAAACGGATCAACCTGAACACGTGAGTGGTGATCTTGTGAATGGACTCAGGTATTTCTTGGGAGAACGTGTGGTTTTAGTAGGTGGTTTAATTATTGTTTTTATGTTAACTCTTAAGCTTGTGTTATGAAGGTTGTGCACGGATGATCTTACATTTCCCTGAGCTGTTAAGTCATCGCAGCTTGCAGCCAAGCATCCTTGGCTGTCTTTTGTCCAGGGACAACACATGACATCTAAAAATGGAGATCTTTTTTAGCGTTTAATGCTTAGCATACCACAAGCGCTGAGCACGATCATGCCGTCCTTCTCCCTGCTGCTTGACTTGACGATAAACGTTTGTATTACCGGACATAAATATATAGAGTATAAATACAGTATATAAAGTGAGCAGAGCATCTATACAGGAGGCTTCTCATATAGGCTGCGGTGCTGACAGCATACTAACCTTGCCTGCATGTGTGCAAGCTAGATTTGTGACTGTGTGTGTATCAATTGCAGTCAGAAGTCCCAGCTGTTCTCCACACTCATATGCTATTTTACTAAAGAAGTGAGAGCACGAGCGCGTGGTGGAGGAGTGGCAGGTCAATCCTCAGATCACGTATAGACATGCCACAGAGAAATAAGGCGGAGCAGCTACATGCGGTGTGCATGTGACACCAGCCCATGCCCCGTTTTACTTATGGCGGAAATAAGCCGAGTGGTTTGCATGAATATGTGTGACGTAACTCTGGGTTCACAAGCAAATGTAAAAAAGGGCCGTGAAAGGGCGTGTGAGGCATGTGTGACCTCTTCTCTACAGCGCTGAACACGCTTTCTCTCATTTGATATTTACGCAAGTTAACATTTAATAGAGGTTTACAAATCAGGGTAGGAGAGTGCACTTCATATACTGAATACTACATCTTTTTAATACAGTGTGGAGTAATGAGCATTTAAGGGAGAGGCTTCTAAAGTTTTTGCGTTTGTGAGATTTCATCCGAAAAATATTAGACCGCTTTAAAGGTGTGTACGGTTAAGACTATTCCGTATTCACAAGATCAGTACTCAAACAGGTAATTAGGTGGGTTAGACATTTGAAGGGTTTATTTGTATATTTATTTATTTATTTTTAATCTCCTTGAGCCCACCGCTCTTTTCCTGCTCATTCCCCTTCGCAAAGCTCCATCCCATGATTTGTAGTGTAGACCTTATAAAATGAATGACAGGAAACACAAGCTTTCAACCAAAAGTCAGGATTTTCCCAATTTTTTTTTCCAATTGTTTATTTTTGTGTTTATTTATACACATAGAAACATTGACTATTGTGCCATCATCACTCAGGAGCCTCTGTTAACAATAACTTTCACATCTTTCATAACTTTCTACATTGCTGCATTAAAATCTTTCTTCACAAAGGAGCCGAGCTCGTGAAATGGCTGTTGACTTAAGCTAAACCTGTTAACCTGCGAATATAATGGCACGGTACCATGGTGAAGGTATCGGGTGTGGACATCTCAGAACTTATGGGCTGTTAAAGATCTGTAGCTTTTAGCAGACAATTGAATTTCTTCTGGCAAAAACAACAATGCCTTCCTGTGTGGTTTTTGTATTTTTGAAGGTGTTTACCTGCTTACTGAGTCTAACGTTTATGACCGTGTGTTACAGGTCTCCCAGTCGTCATGTCCAATGTTCAGAACAGCCGTCTTCACTCCCAGAACTCGCTGCACGGGATAGTAACCCGCACACGACACAGGAGAACGGGGCTGATGACAAGGTAACGGCTTCAACCAAACTGCACACAAAAGCAAACACTACAGCTCTCTGCTAGAGACTGGAAAATTCAAGGTTCAGTAAACACTGAGCCACTGCTGCATGACTGCTTTTTATGTAACCCAGATAAGTTACCAAATCTAACGTGCAAAGATGAACAGTCCTGTTGTTGTTATTATTATTATTATTATTACAGCTCACCAGTTGTATTATTTTATGATTTTCGAGTTGAGATGCAGTCACCTTACTTGTAAAGAGGCCATCATCTCTATGCTACATGGATACATGATAATTGCACTTATGCAGTGAAGACGAACTGCAAATATACTTAAGTAATGTTTAACATCAAACAGGAAATGCCACCTCTAACATTTATTGTAGCAATGGCACTTTTAAATTCATTAATTCATTCTGAGTTGCTGTACAATTGCTCTCAGCTATGATGTGAATAGGTTTTAGGGAGAAATACCCATTAAGGAAAATTTATTACTTCTTACAAGGATGCAAGATTAGTATTTATCAGTATTTATAATATAGTTTGTGAATACAGAATACAGTGTCTGTCTTTGAGCTGCTGTATGAGCTTTTAAGTAAATCTAGATATTCATTGAAAGCCCTTTACAATAACCAGGTTGGTCAGTAAAGCCCTTTACAATAACCAGGTTGGTTAGTAAAGCCCTTTACAATAACCAGGTTGGTCAGTAAAGCCCTTTACAATAACCAGGTTGGTCAGTAAAGCCCTTTACAATAACCAGGTTGGTCAGTAAAGCCCTTTACAATAACCAGGTTGGTCAGTAAAGCCCTTTACAATAACCAGGTTGGTCAGTAAAGCCCTTTACAGGAAGCAAACGTGTCCATTTTTTAGCATGAGTACTGACATTTTTTCCATTTCCAGTTGAGAGTAAAACTTGCTTCACTGACTGGCTTGAGAGCAATTTTAATTTCCTTTTTGTTTTCCCTCCATCTGTTTTTAATTTGAATCTTCTTGCCTTCTGGTGGAGGTTGTTTCCTTGTCCCTGGGTTTGGTGGAGCTTCATCAGTCGAGTGTGGCACGTAATCATTTTGCCATGTGTCTGACTCTGTTTGCTGTGTTCAGTGGGATTGCCATGAGTGTTTTTATCTGAGTGTCTGGTTTGTGATGAATCTTATGTCTCATCTGGCTTGTTTTGGTTTATGTAAGGGCTGACCTCTAAGCTTTTAAACATACAAAAAACAACCAAACATTTCTTAATCCCGTTTCCTCCACATCCCAGTTTGCACCCACTAATCACTAGACAGCTGCCAACTAGTAGGAGCATCAGTTTGTAGCCTGAGGTCATATGGCATGTTTGTAGGCTAAACGAAGTCTACGTGGCCACTGTTTGCCTTTCTGCTTTTTATTTCTTTTGCCTCCTTGAACAAACATGGCCAAACAAAGCGATTTATTCTGCTTAGATTTAAAGGATGTGCTTAAGTAACCGGAAGGTACTTAAGGTGTTTTCAGAAGTCTCTTCTGTTCTGGCTTTTGTGACGTCTATGCACTTGGGAGAGATGTTTGCATATGTATTAACACTGTAATGAGGATAAGAAGGTGTAATGTGCTGTGCATTCTGTACACCTGAGATGCTTTTCTGCTCGTCACAGTTGTAAAGAGTACTTACATAAATATATGTAAGTGTATATATAGTTTTATATATATGTATATTGCTATTGACATGATATTTATCATCCCACCAGGTTGTGGAGGAATGGGAATCACAGTTATCATACAGTGTGGGTTTGGAGACCGAGAGGACTGCACTAGAGGAGCAGCTCATAAAAGATGCAGAAGAAGAACACAAACCTGAAAAGGTGCCCGAAACAAAATCATCCTAATGTCCAACAGTTTTATTCATCAACACAGCTTATATAGATAACTCATGTGTTCTTATAATACTTGGTGACCGGATGCTCCTTTGTTATGATTCAGTTTTTTTTCTTCAGGAATGCTGTATCCATGAATGTTTGTAACCTCCTGGTTATTTGAAATGCCATGTAGTAAGAAGTTAGATCTACTGGTATAATTTGGAGATTTAGATGTTTAGCGTTAGCCACAACACTGAGATTTTGAAAGACACAGCTTATATGTTTTTGTTCCTTCAAGGTTGTGAATATAATAGAGCAGGTGGTGGAAACGGTTCACATTGTGCCAGATACACAGCAGTCAGAGGCACACCCCAACTCTGACCAGCAAGACCCAGTTGAAACGCAACCGCCGCCATCGTCATCGTCTCAGTCACCATCTCAGTCATCGATACCTCCACCATCATCACTTCCATCTCATCAGGTGGAGGCTGAGCTCCCTAAAGCCTCACCTTCTCCAGACCACGCTGCTGCTGCTGATGATGATGATTCTCCTCCTCCTCCTCCTCCTGCTGAACCATCCACAGATCTCCACGTAGACCCAAACACTAATGCGGACGTCAGCGCTGACTCTGGGAATGCACCAGAACCAGTGTCACCTACCTCACACTCCTCCCTGGAAAGCTCCTCCAGGTGAGTACTGCCAGCTGCTGTAACAGAAGAACAGATGGGGACAGGAAATACTTAACAACATGTAATTTTAAGTAAAATTTGATTGCCATTTCCTGCAGTAATGTGTATATTAATGTTATCTTACAAATAAAGGTCATTTTCCAGTTGTGTTTATTAAATCACAGATTTGGTTAAAAAAAAAAACAATACTACAGATGCTCAGCTGTACTTTTTTGTATTTCTTTATTTTGATTTTTATCTATTTCTTCATCACTTTACCGAAATCATCAATATTGAGCATTGGTATTGCTGTTGTACCTGGCTTTTATAATGGCTGGAGCTTTTTATCTGCTTTCAAGTCTGTGAATGGACTTTGATTCTTATGGACCACTCTGCACCTCAGGATTGTAAATGCTTGCTCTAAATTGCAGTATTGCAATTTTGCAATAGTGTATTGTAGTAGGCAGAGGCAAGGATTTGCATTCTTCAGCTGGCTTTGTATCAATTAGTGGGTCTGTGTCAGGGAAAGTGAATGGATCAAGGCAAAAATTCCTGCAGGTTTCAGGGACGTCGGTGTCCAGTGTGAGCTGAACCCATCCTGGACCCTGGATATATCCCCTTTTTTGACTCCTCTACCTCTTTCCACCTCTCCATCCTTTGTATAAATGGCATATGATTTTTCCCCCTCGGTGCACTAGAGGTTGCCAGTGATGGTTCACCACTAAAGAACCCTAGTGGCAGTCAGTGTGAGCTGATACCCTGGTGGTTATGAGCAATTATAAGCTGGGTAGCTGGCAGGTGCTCAGTACTCATCAGCTGAGAGTGGAGCCAGAGGCAAGGAGCTGGCTGGAGAGGGCCACAGAGCTATGCAGCTTATAACTGCTCATAACCACCAGGGTGTTTTGGTTACAGCTGGATAATGAGATAACTAAAGCACCAGAAGCCCATCGTCCATCATTCTTATTTTTATCTTTTTCTTTTCTCTCAAATGTTTTTGGTGATGCAGATACTTTGCTCTGTTGACATTTTTTGAAACCTTGTTTTGACACTTCAGTGTTATTTTAATAGCCATTTTTACTAACTTTATTTGTCTGTCTCTCTTCACTTCCAGTGTATTGTTGGAATCAGTGGAGAATCAGGATCCAGGGACCAATGCTGAAGTGACTGCCTCTCTGGATACGGCTGAGCCAGACCTCACAGAGACGGAGCACACAGTCAATGCCTCACAATCCCCAGAGGACCAGGAAGTGGTAAATGCACATGACAAAATCATCATATAAATGACAGAGGATTCCATTAATGAACAAGAAGAGTATTTTAGTCCCCTATGTGCTTTTCTAAATCAGTAGTGAAGGTTTAAATAGTGACCTGAAGACTACTTGTATTACCCTGAAGATTTATTAAAGCGATTTGTCTGCAGCAGTGTGAAATTTCACTGACAAACTTCCTAAATTTCCCCTGGAGGACAAACACTGCATGGTAAACAGGTTCCTATGAACTTAATGTGTTTGGTTGCTGATGGCCTGCTCTTGTTTACAGAGGCTTCCAGGATTTGAGTAGAACTTGGCTAACTCTCCAAAAAATGTGTTTAAAGTGATGCATTTATGTTCATTCATAAATGCATCAGAGCTTTTCTCTGCCCAGTGCCATTGTGAGTGTGTTCTATTTATACTGAGTTTTGATGGGTTACATTCTTCAGACTGGAAACTCTTAGTACCCCTTCATAACGTGGTTATGTAAGACTTTCACTCTCTCTTGCCTGGGCATGGAGCCTCAGTACAAATTAATCTACATGGCTTAGCCATGCAGAAACAGGAGCTGTAAACCTCCTGAAATTTCACTGCCTCATCAGTACATAAGCTTCTCCTGCTTTTCATTATAGCATTGTGTAAGTTAAACTGCTGCTTCAGTGTTGTCTTGTCCTGTGTGAAGGTGGCTGAACCCGAAGGAGGGACTGATCCCCCTGTCCCTGGTAAAGAGGACATCCCTACCTTTGATGAGTGGAAGAAGAAAGTGATGGAGGTGGAGGAGAAGAAGAGTAAGAGAATATTTAACCCAAACACATGCACGGACACATGCATGTATACTCCCGCATAAACAATAAAGCCAGCACACTCATGTGTAGATCTTCCCCCAAACTGTTAGCACAGAGCTGTAAGCACCCACACAATTTCCCTTCCCTAATGCTGATCTTGTGGAAAGCCTTTCCAGAAGAGTAGAGTTTACTGAGGGATGTTCAAAAGCACACATATGTGTGCTTTTACATACATTTCACATGTATGTAAAAGATTCTTTATTACTGAGACTGCACGTTAGGGCTTTCACAACACAAATACGGCTCAACGTGCTCGGTTTTAAGTATCATTTAATAAACATCACTAAACAGAGCTTCCTTAGTGTGATATGCTAAAAATAAAAACAGAAGAGCAGCTGTTCTGGTGACTGAGAATGTCACTGCAGGATGTGAGTCGGAACACTCCATCAACAACTACATAAAGAGGGATATTATAGTAGGGTTACAGTGCATTGTCACAGCATAATAAAGATGGATACACGTGTCCAAGTTCAGTGGTGCAAAGGTGTTGAACAGGAATGTGGTAGCTCAGAGGTTAGGGTGTTGAGCTACTGAATGGAAGGTTGTGAGTTTTAGAGTCCCAGGACCACTAAGCTGCCACTGCTGGGCCCTTGTGTAAGGCCCTTAACCCTCAGTTGCATGAGGAAAAATGCAAGTCGCTCTGAATAAGGGTGTCTGCCAAATGCTGTAAATGTAAGTAAGAGGCACACATGAGGCAGAATCGATGAGGTCTTCTTTCACCATCTTCTTAAATCTAGGTGTATACCAAGGGAATGAACCTGATGAATCGTACATAACCTCTTGTATTGATTTTTACCCGTTTGTTATACTGTGGAGACATTGTTACATTGTGTTTGTCCACTTAAAGGGAAACGTCATTGTAAATCAATGAAACTTTATTCTGAGTGATTACTTTTATCATTTAGTATGACACATTGCTGTCCTCATGGGAGTAATGTGACCTTCATAGTCATCTCAACACAAATGAAGTCTTTTGGGAACTTTGGGAAGTGCTAAAGGTGCATTGAAAGCAGCTTTTGGGAAGGCAGCTTTTGGTGGCCTAAAATTTTGCTCAGACACTTTTATCACCCATCTGTAGCATGCAGTGAAGCAGTATCTAGGCCACAGCACTGTTCTGGTCTACTTAATTCACTTAAACACTTTGTTAAAACAGCTTATTTGTATTCTCCTTCCTTTTGTTTATTTTGTGGCTTTAGGAGCTGTTTTAGGAAGTGGAGCATGCAGAGTGCAGTAAATGAGCATGACCTCATGCACATGGTCACACAGTCGGTTTCAGAGCCACCTTTAATAGACTCGTCCAATTCACTCAAGCAGATATACATTTACTGTTAGAAATGTCTTTACTGCTTATCTAGTCTAAGACTTAAGAGCTAAATTATCAGTCATTTTAAAGAATCAGTGTTCCTGCATTGAATATAAAATAACAGAAGATTGTAGTTTATGTTTCAACGGCTTGTTCTTCCTTAAGCACAAATTGCTGACCTAGAACATTCTGAGACAAACAGAACACATGCAGGACTGTTATTTGAGCTACTGTAAAGCGATGACACTGCATGCACACACTGCAAAAGTAGGTTATCATCAGGTAGCGATAATGACTATATACGCAATCTACCGTACATGCTTCATTAAGATAAGTTGTCCTGCAGAAGGCAGGTTCGGGTTAATGCAAAATCCGTTGTGACTGGGACACCTGCAGACACCACAGATTATGTTCAAGCTGTCACTTTTCTGAGCCTTGTGTCCTATCCAGGTATCATGGGGTAAAAACCTTTACACATGTTACTGAAATGAGCGACACTTTATTGCACGTTGAAGGGCGCGTAAACCGAGTTCATATTAAAATCCAAAAAAATTTACATGTGATTGGGTGACTTCTCAGTATATAGGTTTAAATCCAATTATTCTTGCACCAGGTCAGTCTTTGCACACCTCCTCCAATGGCAGCCCCCATCCAGTGAAAAAGATCCAGAAGAACTTCAAGAATAATTACGCTTCTGTGGAGTGCGGGGCCAAAATCCTCGCAGCCAACAACGAAGCCAAGGTAACACACACCCAGGGCCAACACCCAGGGCCGGAAAGTGGGTTGAGTGTATAATGACATATTCATGGCTCTAATGGAATTATTTCAATGTAATTATGTGTCAGGCCGCCATTGTAAATAAGAACCTATTCTTAATGACTTGCCTGTAAAAATAAAGGTTAAACAATGTGTAATTGTGTATAGCTACGGATAATGCACTGTGCTCTGGTGTGAGTGTGTTTTTTTTTTTTTTTTTTTTTTGTTTGTTTGTTTCTCCAGAGCACCTCTGCTATTCTAATGGAGAATATGGACCTGTACATGCTCAACCCCTGCAGTAATAAGATCTGGTGAGTCAAACCACTGAGAGAGGAGGCGGACTTGTGCAGATTTCGAGTGGAGGCACGATATTGGGTTTTATCTCGCTTTGATGATCTAAAGAGATTTGTGATTCGAGCTTTGTTTGCTCTCCTGGTCTTTAAAGCCAATCTGAAATATCAAATTAAAAAAAAATGTCTCTGCTCAAACATGAAAAATGCTGCCTATATTCGTGAAATCTGTTTCCTGTGATGTATCACAGGCTGGATAGTCGTTCACGCTTTGCCTTTTCATGCATCACAAATGTGTCTTCACTGACTTTGTATTGCCTATAGTCTATAGGGTTGACATCTGCCAAAAGCACATCAATGTCACTTTAATTTTATGCCCAAAAACACTAACTTAATCTCAAAATTTCAAATAAGTGTAAATATTTAGCCATAAGGTGATACATTGATTGACTGACTGATTGATTTAAATGTTTCTTGTGCTTTCAGTAGCATTTTGTGCAGAATTCATAGTTATCATAACACACATCATATACTTTATTCTTCAATCACACAAACGGAAAGAAACTCGTAACCGAAGAGATATTTAGAGTATTCGAGTACACAGAACAGTGGAAAAATATACAAATTCCACAGACTGGAAGTTCTAATTAAAAGACCATATCAGAGGAGAATGGCCAGATTAGATGGGGCTGACAGGAAGGTTCTAGTAACTTCAGTAGCCCTGTATATTTCAGCCGTGGTGAACAGTAAAGCATCACAGAGTGTAAAATATATCAGACCTCGAGTCAGATGGCCTAAGAGAGTGGTTATTTCAGTGGTTACATCAGCCTTCCAGTCTGCCCGTTTCTTCTCTAACCTCTCTCATGGCATGTCTGACCTCAGAGCTGTCAGTCACTGGATATTTTTGTTTTTTCCGCATCATTCTGTATAAACTCCTAGCGACTTCCAGAGGTAGAGTGCGAGATCCCTGATAACATGCAAATATTAAATACTTAGCATAGACTACTCGATAGTTCAGGTAACACTCAGGCAGTTCAGCTCTTTAGCTCTTGACATTTGGTGTGTTCCTGCTTTCAGGTTTGTTATTGAGCTCTGTGAGCCGATCCAAGTGAAACAGTTGGACATTGCGAATTTCGAACTCTTCTCCTCCACGCCAAAAGATTTCCTGGTGTCAATCAGTGACAGGTAACCCACACTTATCTCTACTGGTTGTGTCTTCTGAATTGTCTTTTTCACTCCTCGTCTAATATCTGGTGACAAGAGCTCACTACCTCATATTCTTAGACTGATTCCTTTGCTCCGTGCTGAAGTGTGAATGCTTTCATGCCTCCACCGTGGATGTAGACGCCAGGGTTTGAGTCAGTCTAAATACCACAGCGTCGCTCTTAATCTGTTCATGCACTTCAACTGAAAGACATTTTGATGTGGAAAAAAGCCGGAAAGAGGTGCTTAAAGTTTGTACACTGTGCTGTTTCCAAACCGAAATCCTGACCGAAGACTGCACCGTTAGTTCCTGTCAGTGATTAGTCCGAATATCTAATGGATACTAAATTCAATTTGCAGACTATCTGGTTGACATTTGGGTCCACTGTAGTCAGCCCTTTTCACTGCCACCATTGCTGTTCTTTGTCTCTTTATTTTGTAATCAGGTTTGCCAGGTCTGTTTTAAAAAGCCTCCCAAAAAATTCCTCAAATTATGCATCATCCAAACACACTACGCTATCTCCAGCTCATCTTACGGGACTCTGAAGTCTCTCTAAATTATAAATAAACACATTGTTTCTCTTTTCAGATCAATAAAATGAAAATATTAATATGGATATTTTTTCAAAAGCAACACCAAAGTATTACACTGTAAAGAGTTCTTTCACCTCAAACTGAAGTGTGAAGTCGAGTCTTATGAGCTCACTGCGATTAAATAAATCACCCTTCATAAAAATGTCTCTCTGTTCCCGAACAGATACCCGACCAATAAGTGGATCAAGCTTGGCACCTTTCATGCACGTGACGAGCGCACAGTACAGAGCTTTCCCTTGGATGAACAGCTGTACGCCAAATATGTTAAGGTAAAACGGAGAGTTTTGCACTGGGTTCACTGGGACTTTCCCTTGTACTCTCACTGCTGATCGAGGCATCATGTATCAGTAGCTCGGTATTATTTTAGAAATGTTATCTGATACACCGATAGACGTTGCATAATAGAACACAGGGTGCTGCGAACTGTGGCATCCTGTGGACAAACAACAAGGCAGTGCTGTGTCCCAAATGACTCCAAAGACGCTGCAGATGATAATCCTGCTTCTTTTTAGTTGGAATACAGTCAGACACTCTGTTTTATCAGGCGCTGAGATGTTAAAAATGACACAACAAACCTTTTTGTTCAGTACCGAGATTTCTTTGTGTCATTAAGCACTACGTAACGTCCCATATACCGAGCTTCATTCTTTCTTCCTTTTACATTTCCTTCCATTTTGCTCAGAGCAAACATGACTTGCTTGGTGCTGTGCATTTCATCTTTCATCGTGATTCATATTCAATCATTATCTGTTTCTCGCTCTCTCTCTCTCTCTCTCTCTCTCTCTCTCTCTCTCTCTCTGTCTTCTTTAGAACCAGTTAACGTTGGGCGGATAATGTTTTATTCTGCAGACATGCTTACTTTTATTCTTGTGCCTTCATGTTCTGATTTGCTCTTTAATCTAATGTCTGTCAGCTTACATGTGAATGTATCAGTGCTACCTGTGTTCCTCTCGCTTTCTGCATGTTCCTCTTTTTCTTGCAGTTATACAGCTCTGCTCTGAGAGGAGCCAATATTCTTATGTCAAACCTTTCCTGAAATGAATAAAAACAGAACTTGCTTGTGGCATGAATCCAGTATCTTTTACTGATTCTTTTCTTGTGTTTTTTTTTTTTTTGCTCTCTGCTCTTTCCTTCCTTGCATCAGATGTTCACCAAGTACATAAAGGTTAGCATTCTCCTGTCTTAGATGTTTTGAATGCACAATACTATCAGCTTTGGTGTTAGTGCCGGAGTAGAGTAAAGCATGGCAGTGGTGCACTTTTGCCCACACACTTTTATTTATTTATTTATTTTCTTCTTTTAAACAAATTCGAAATACACATGCTTTGCACATACTCTGGTTGGTTTCAGCTAGGAATGGGAAGTGAAAATGTGTACACGTTGTGTAGCTTCGTGCCTTCTAAGACGTTTGTTTGTTTGTTTTTTCTTCTTTGCTCTGTGTAGGTTGAGCTGCTCTCTCATTTTGGATCTGAACATTTTTGCCCCCTAAGTCTAATCAGGTAAGATCGATCACGCTGGCTGTCTGATCTATCGATCACAGCGGTAGTCTTCATGTTGCATCGTTGTATAAACTGTTGTTTTCTGGGAGGTACACATATAAAACAAGCAGGCTTTGTTTTCCCAGTTCAGGGCTTTCTTTTAGTACTAGTCTAAAAAAGTCTGACATTTGCCTTGGCAGAGTAAGTAACGTGTGCTAGAGGCCTGTAAAGGGGCTCGGCGTATGGCCGAACAAGAGACACACACACATGCCGATTTCTATAAGGCACATGCTGTGAGAGAAACATGCTGACTGAGAAGTTACAGTTAGCAAAGCCATGAGCAAAACCTCTACTATGGCTCATATTTAGGTCAATTAAGATGAAATTAAATTAGGTAACTATGAAAAATTTTAAGAGGGAGTTCTTGTGGGTAAAAAAAAAAAACACATTCCCAGTTTTACATTAATCCTTTCACATCTGTAAAACCCCTTACTTCACTTTAAAATAATCTGAATAAGTGTTTTCCCAAAAGTGAAATGAGATATTAGCAGAAGTTAGGAATCTTTACATAAGGATAACTATATCTTTTAGATTAGGTAGTACTTTGGAATTTGTGCTAATATTTGAGGTCTGAGCTCCTGCTGGTGGTGATATGAGCTGTTTATCAGTCTGAAGCTTTATGTTGTGATTGCTCACTTGTTTATTTGAGATATTGTACGCAACACCATTTTCATCTTTCGAAAAAAAAAATTCTTCATGTTTCTTCCTTCTCGTTCACTCGGCCCTTTACTCTTAGATTTTATTTTCTAAAATCTTCCATTACAACTAATTCATCATGTCTTTTTTTCTGGCTGTTAGGGTGTTTGGTACCAGTATGGTAGAGGAGTATGATGAGATTGCCGACTCACAGTATCCCTCCGAGAGGGTTGAGTACTTGGATGAGGATTATGGTATGATGATTTTTCGGTGTACATGTAGACATTAGATCCTGTGTGTGATCATTAGCCTTAATGCACTTAGTGTTCTCAACTCCAGACCTTCATTTCATAGATTACCCCCCAGGCTACCTTCCCTCTGACGACAAGGCATCAAAGAACCTCCTGGGGTCTGCAACAAGTATGTATGCGAGCACTTCCTGTCATTACAGGGTACTTCTGGGGCTTTTTGTAAAAAAAAAAAGAAAAAAACATGTTGTTAAAGGAATGAAATAAAATGGTTTTATTACCTCTTCACTTTATTTAAATACCAAGATTTCTGAATTAATGGGAACTGGGAACGCGATCTGGAATCAATGTATCATGGTGTATTTTACATCGTTTGTCAGGAAGTCAATCCTATAGTGATTTGTATAGCGTCTTAATATTACATTTAGTACATCGATGTAGTTATTTTTTGTTTTTCTTTTCAGATGCAATCCTTACGATGGTCAACAACATTGCTGCGAATGTGCTGGGCAGGAAACCAGAGCTTGAAGATGGAGCTCAGATCCAAGGTTATTTATTTGTTTATTTATTTATAACACCTCACTTTATACGAGTTCTGACTTTTCCTACAACAGTTAATATGTGCATAATGATTAGTAGTCGGTTTAATCCACTCTGTGTGTGTCAAAATTTCCAGTTTAGAGTTGGTGGTTTTAAAAGCAAAGCTTCTTCCCTTTTCCAAGGAGGCGTCTCTTTAAGCCAGGGAAGTACAGAACAAACAAACTTTGCCCATAGTGATTACTTCATAAATTCTCCTTGGCACAGTTTGGTAAAGCTGGTCAAGCATGATTTGTACATTTTGCTCATTACCATTAGCTGACCCTGAGCAAACAGGGGTATTTGTTCGCTGTGTGGGTTGTAACCTTTTTTGTTTGTTTTAAAGATGAAGTCAAAAGACTAAGATATGATTATTTTTTTTGGCACAGTAAGATTTTAGGATGTCATCTAGTAATATAAAGCTCTCATTACTCAGTTTGTCTGCTATATATCTGCCATTTTAATGACCAAATTGGAAGTAGTTTTATTTACTGTTTTATGTTTGGGAGCCAGATGTGTTTGTGTGTTTCCTGTTAAAGGTAAATTCTGTACATGTGTGTGTGTGGGTTTTGGCCACAGGAGGCTGCATTACTTGATGTACAAGGAGTTCCTTTGTGTGTGAGGGAGAGTTGTGGGAGGATGTGGGGGTTTATACTCAGTTGGGGGGAAAGTCTCTGACGTATGCACTCTCTCTCTCTCTTCTCTATCTCAACTTGCTGCCTCGGGCAGCTGCTTTTCCCTTTCGCCCTCTTTACTATAACATTATTGCTGTTCTGCTTTCTCTTTGTTTATTTCTCTGTTATTCTATGTAGGTAATATGTCATCAGGGGCCGAGAACATGACAGAAGTCACCGAAACTGTGCTCGTACCAACCCCAACACTCACACAGCAACAAGAAATGTATGTTTTACATTTGCCTACACACACACATCATGCTTGATAGCTACAAGGCATGTCAGATGTTTGAATTGATCATGTGCTTTGTGTGGAGATGTAAAAAGATTAGACAGCATAGTGTAATATTTTCATAGCCTCTTGAATCATCTTGTTACTTTCACAATCTGGAAGTAATCTGCATTAGTATTAGTGTGCATTCGTTTGTAAACATGATGATTGTTGTTTTCTCTACGAAAACTCTACACTAGCCTGCACACTACAGATCTGGATTCCACTCTTTGGAAGCCGGACCCAGACGTTCCCATTCCCGAGTCTCACGCTACACCTTCACCTGAGGAGAGTCGCATAGTCATCCTCATTGAAGAGGAAGAGGAAGAGCCGACACCACCCACAGTGACCCTGCTGGAGGAGGAGCGTGATGAGGAGAGGCGGCGTGAGGAGGCACGCCTCAGGGAAAGCACCTTGTACTGCTCTCAGCTTTCTACTTTGTCCTGCCTAGCCAGTCTCCATGAACACCTCCACCTCTGCTGTTCCGCCTCACTGGCTCTGCAGCGGCTACGTCAAGAACGCCATGCACATTCCAACGCAAACACACGATCAACACCACAACTCCCAGATCCCAGTCCAACTCAAACCCCCGCGTTGCCCATTGAGAAGCCTTTGGAAGTTGAGCCGACACAAAGTAAAGAGACTGCGCTTACCGACTCGCCCCGTGTTACTCTGGATCCAATTGTTGATCCCACAATTTTATTAGAGCCAAGCCACACCTCTTCCCTTTCCCATCACAGCTTCTCTGAGACTTCTGTCTTTAATGCCACGCCCACTGAGGGCATTCCTGACTCTCTACCCACAGATGAGCCCCAAGAGCCGATACCACATTACATGGATCAAATACCTGAAACGCAGACTCACCTTTTTAGCACCGTGTCTCACGGTGTCTCCACCTTTACCTCCACCACTCCCTTAAGCTTCACCACAACTGCTTCAACTCTCATTTCTGAGACAACCGAGGTCCCACTGCCCACCACAGAGCAGCCTGTCCATTCCATTCCCACACATGTACGGCCTACTGAAATCCCACCTCCCACAGAACTGCCATTGCCCGGTGCAGAGTCTTCTGTAATAGGCATCGAGGATGTCCAGCAGGATACTGAGAAGCAAGGTGAGCAGGAAGAGCCTACGGAGGAGGTGCAGAGCACACTACAGCGTACAGCCACAGACTTCTATGCCGAACTGCAGAACTCAAGTGAACCGAGCTACAGCAACGGCAACCACGTACATGGCTCCAACCAGAAGGAGTCGGTGTTCATGAGGCTGAACAATAGGATCAAAGCCCTGGAGATGAACATGTCACTCAGCAGCAGATACTTGGAGGAGCTCAGTCAGAGGTAACGCACACGTTCGCACACACACACACACAAAGTGGGTGGGGGTGTGGGTGCTGAATGTTAAGCAGGATACTCTTACAGTTTAGACTAATGAATCCTCCACATACATTTGCAGGGTTTGGGACACGTTTTTGTTTACATGGCCGTCCGACCAGTTATTTTATAGATGCTCCCTCTTACCCCTTTACTCTGCAACCTGCACCTAAGAGCTCATTCCGACGAAAAAAAAGGACAGCATTTGTACATGTGAATGTTCTTCTAAATCATTATGAGCCAGATTACAAACTGATATTACACACTGATATTTTGTGGTCTGTCCTGCTGTCACTCAGGTATCGTAAGCAAATGGAGGAGATGCAGCGGGCATTCAATAAGACCATCATTAAACTGCAGGACACTTCCAGAATTGCAGAGGAGCAGGTCAGTAAGATTTTATATCTTCACATGGATCTCAAAATGTCATGCAGGTGTTTATTAGTTGATGACTTTATTTAGATTTTCATTTTGTGGAATTTTGGCAGATGACCTTATACAGAATCACTTGTATTTAGCTTATATAATGAGCAGTTAAGGGTTAAGATCCTTGCTCAGGGGCTCAGCAGTGGCAGCTTTGTGATGCTTGTATCTGAACTCACAACCTTTTGATCAGAAGTTCAACATTGTAACCACTTTGTGTGCACATGCAGGATCAGAAACAGACAGAGGCCATCCAGATGTTGCAGAGCCAGCTGGAGAACATCACCAAGCTTATGCTTAACCTGTCTGTTACTGTGAGCCAGTTACAGAGAGAGGTGTGTATACACACATACACACACATCTATACACCTTTCCCGGTCTATGACCAATCTGTGCATCAATATCTATTAGTTTAGACGTTACAACTGTGTTTCAGGTGTCGGACAGGCAGAGCTACTTGGTGGTATCTCTGGTGTTGTGTCTGTCTCTGGGCCTGCTCTTGTGTATGCAGTGCTGCTGCAGCTCCTCCAGTAACAGAAGCTCTACCATCCCTGTGAGCAACCACTACCCCAGTCCCAAGAGGTACAGACACTTGCACACACACGTAACTTTGCATCAGGATTGCACGCATACACCAGGACACTATTAACCGCGTGGGATTCTTCAAACGACACAGACACACTGGATTGAGTTCATACTCATCCTGAACATGGGTTTTGCCAGGTTTATTTAAGGTTTTGCCAGTAAATACTTTATTTTCCTGTAGTTACTGGCAAAACCTTAAACCTGGCAATACTTGATTTAAAGCCATTCTGCTTCCCTTGAGGTGCAGCATGTCCTAAAAATAGTGTTTTTATACCGTGCTGACGAGTGACAGTTTGGTGGTTACTTCACTTGTATGCTGAAGAGAATCAACCAGCAGTGACATGCTCTTTGCAGGTGTTTCTCCTCTTATGATGACATGAGTTTGAAGCGGAAAGTTTCCTGCCCTCTTATAAGGTCCAAGTCATTTCAGCTGCCCCCAACAGATGGTAAGAGTTTTCTTTTAATACCCAAACACAAGTTCTCTCTGTCTCTCTCTGCCTCTGTCTCTATCTCTCTGCCTCTCTCTCTGCCTGTCTCTCTCTTTCTCGATCTCTCTCTCGATATCTCTCTCTCTCTCTCTCTCTCTCTCTCTCGTACTGACACATCCACCCGTGTATGTCATGTACACCTAGCCTGTCTTGCTGCACCATGCTCATCTCTGGATGAAGCTTAACCGTGTGCCTTCTCACAAAATACAGCATGTCGGCACTGAAGAAAAAAATCTCTGAATATCCATCTATTAACGATAATATAAACTATGGGCTACGATGTGACTGTGGCTTTGCGCTGTTCCATAAAAGCTTAACATGGCTTCCCTTCTTTGAAATATAGAGCTGCAGAACAAGTTTGCTATTTAAAACGTAGCCTCATGACTGTCTACTGACGCACCTTTGGTCTTTTGTCTCCAAAGTTGCAGAGAATGCTTTTGTTTGGTTTGTGCTTGGTGCAGGCTCACATTTTTAATATTTGCAAGTAGTAAAAAACAAACGTTAGTACAATTCAGATATGATCTCTCGAATCTTAAAGTAACTGATGAAATGTTTAAATAAAGTTGTGTATTTTAATATATTTATTTTAATGCAGTAAGTTCTACTACTTGCAAGTAAAGTCATGCTGGTACGTGTTCATACTTGCCATATCATTCCTTTAACCTGCCCCCCTCTCTCCCCTCTTTAGTAGGTCCTGATGACTTGTACATTGTAGAACCTCTAAGGTTTTCTCCAGAGAAAAAGGTACAGTGTTCATTTTGCCTGCGGTGGTCGGCCGCTGTGCACTCGAGGGGCCGCGTTTTGAAATGACTCACTCGTTCGATTCAGGAAAACAAACCAAACAGATGACATACAAACATAGGCACAACAAAAGTAACTAAGCGATCAGCGTTTTTACATGGGATAGAAAGCTATATAAGGACAAGTGAGTGATTTGGAACACAGCCCCAAGAGTTCTTCATGCTGGTCCAATTAAACCACTTCAGTCTACTGACTGAAATTTATCTCACGGCGTGCTCACAAGGCGCACCAGATCTTATTCTTAGTAGTACTTTTTTCTCTTTTACTTTACCTTTAATTTCTATGTTTTTTTTAATATACAGTCAACTCCTGAATTACTGGTAACCTTTAAAATGACTGGTATTTACATGTCATTTAATCATTGAGTCAAATAATAAACAAAATCTTTTCTCAGCTTCAGATGCTTCAGCCAAAGCTAAGATTAGATGTTAGCTTTGGCAGAGCAAAGACTAATGATAAAATACGTCTACCTGAAAAAGTTCAAACACTGTGAAGTTGTATGTCAGCATAGATTCGAGAGCACAGGATGGCAGAAGAATAAACCTACGTCTGCTCGTTGAAATCTGACTGTTTTTAATTAAGGAAGGGATGATCTCACAGATGCAAAGCCTGTTTGACGATTTCAAAAACCTCATGTCCTTTTGACTAACATAAGAATTGTAAGATTCAAAAGTAGTATATGAGATTCAAGGAAAAAGAAAGATTGACAGATATTTGGGTAGATGGTTTAATATTAAACTGTACCTTACATTAAGTATTGCAATTTATCTTGAACATTTAATCTTGCTCATTTTTATGCAGGGTGCCAATAATTTTGGAGTTGACACTGTTTTATTGTTTCTGTAGGTGTTTTTTTTTTTTTTCTTTCAGTCATAAAGGTGGTTTTCTACAGCTGTAGAAACTTTATTTATATATGTATATATATTCTGTCTGCCCATAACGAAATCTTTTTCTCTGTCATCCTCTTGCAGAAAAAGCGCTGCAGAGTAAAAGGAGGAGAGAAAGCGACTGTGACTGCAACTAACTGCAGCTCTGAAACTGAAAATGTGAGCGTGCCTCAATTCCTGCCTTCAACCTGCGACCCTGCCGTGTCTACATGCTCATTTTTAGAGGTCGTGGCTGGGAACAGCTCTGAAGGCTCCTCCTCATCATCATCATCATCATCATCATCCTCCTCATCATCTACAGCATCGGATGACTCCAGCTCCAGCATCCCTTCTGTTAACGGGCAGTGTGTGGGTCTAAATAATGGGCAGATACCAATGACCAAGAGCAAGACAGAGAAGAGGTCTTTTAAGCGCAGACGATCTAAAGCGGCTGATCAGCAACAGCCGCCGCAGTCACATGGGCGCTGTGGGGCAGGATTACTGCACACTCCCATTCCAGTGGCAACGTGCGTCATGCCTACGCTTCAGCAGCTGATGAAAGGAAAACAGGAACTCGGCATGGGGACGTTTGGAGTAACGGCCGTCACCGGTCACGTCTGAGAACCCTTTCTTCAGCACTCACACACGCTTGTGTAACGCAGCTTTAGAGACAGAAAAAGGTGAAACAATCGCTCCGTCAGCTAGGAGGAAGCAGGCAAGCGTTGTTGTGGTGGTTTTTGTTTCCCTTCTCACTGTTTCTCTCACTCACTCTTTCCCTTCCTTCCTCTAACACTAGTCACCGAGCCAGACTCCGCCACATACACCTAAAGCACAGAGAGAAATTCAGACTCTACAGCTCCCTTATCTCTCAAATATCTTCATCCCTCCCTTCTGTCATCCTCTCCTCTTTTATGTGCCTTTATTTGTCCGTTAACAAACTAAAACAGAACAAGGTGAAGGGTCCTTATTTTGTTTTCTTTCATTTTTGGAGAGAAATTCTATTTTATTTTTAAAAAGAAAAAAAGGTTTGGGATACAAAAAAGTACTAACTTTGGAGAAGTATGACTAAGTCCTCTTTTTTTTTTTTTTTCTTCGTGGCAAAAGTGGACCAGCAGGACAGCAGCGGAAGACCAGAAGTCGACTTTTTCTTTTTCACCCACTCTGATTTTCAGTAGTCAGTGTTAGCTCCATTCTATAGTGTTCACACTTTCTATTGTGCTGTCGGGAAACAGGTCTAGTTTTACTTGCACACTCCCTCTTGTAGGCTTGCTGTTGTGTGTGTGTAACTCCAGTTGTGTCTAGTCATTGTGTAGTGGGACCAGTGTGTGTGTGTGTGTGTGTGTGTGTTTGTGTGGACCATGTAGCATGTGGCTCAGTAGCACTTTAACATCCACCAGATCAGTGAGCAGAACTGGATGAAGAACAGATCCATCCTTCTTCCTTTTCATTTATTCTTTTTAGTCTTTCTCCGTCTGTCTGTCTGTCTCTCTCTCTCTCTCTTTTTCTGTGTGTGCTAATTTACCATGTTCAGGCAGGGCCTGAACTCTGTGAACTTTATACACTTTCATATAAAGATGTGACACATTCATTCAGGCATTTTATTGCATCCAGACTCCAGGTTGTTTCCTCCAATGTACTTCTATTCTTTAATGATTTATGACAACGTGGCAAGTTTACTCTACTCTCGGTCCAAACGGTCAGTTACATGTACAGGTACAAACAAAGAAATAAATAAATCTATATAAAGTGTTCATCCTGACCACCTGCACAGTGGCCAGTGTGTGTACCCTTTTATTTATATATTTATTTATGATGATGTCAGTGTTTGCTTGGGCCTGGTCGAACGTAAAGTTCTGGGTTAACAGAGGATGTGTTAACCCTTCCGGTGCCCCTATGGGGTGTCTTCAGTATTTATTGAAAACCATTACAGTACACACATGCAGCTAGCTGTGAAACCTGCAACGGTACTGCAATGGCACGCTTGTGCTTTTCTCCTTTTCTGCCATGTGTAATCCTGACAAAGCTGGAGTCTGAGTGCTAACCAAATGCCTCCTATTACACATCAAAGTCACACAGATCCTTCACTCTCTCTAATTCTTGCTATTTTGTAATCTGATGAGCCATACGTCAGACACTGGTTAAAATACATGGCTCGTTCTGAGGATGGATGAAAAGTAAGTAAATCAAATCGTTTTGCGTTAAATGTGTGTGCTGATGGATCTGTTCTGATGAGTTCTTCACTGTATTGGTTGCAATTTTAAGAATCTTTGTGTGTGTGTGTGGAAACTGCTCTAACTGCTGATTTCTGATCTGCATTTATTATATTTGTGAAAACACTCGTTTCTTTCTCATTCCTAAATACGCCACTGCTAGTGAAGCCACACCTTTATTGGCATTCTTTTGTGCTGTCATGTTCTCTTTATGTATGTCCATCGCTCTTCCCTCTCACGTTGTGTGTGTGCGCGTGTGGGTGTGACTGGCTCACTGGACCACTCATCAACCCACTCTAGTTTTATGCTATTAAACCATATAGTTCACGTGTTTGTGTCTTTAACCCCGAGTCGTTTGGATGATTTTTTTTCCCCCTACTCAATCATTTCATCAGTGCTCTATAAGGAATGTGAACTTTGTCTGAATGATAACAAAGGGAAAAGATTGGGTGGTTTTCAAAACACACCACCTTAATGTGATGTCACCAAGTTATTAGACATTCAGAGGGAGTTTTTTGTTTGTTTGTTTGTATGTTCAGTTTAATCGTGTTCTCATTTCTCTATTATTTTGAATGTATATGAAAATGTACTTGTTTGTAATTTGTTTCGAGTGTGTATGAGTGTTTTAAACCGTGTGGAAGAAGATTCATTCACTGTATAACCCCAGTGATTAGAGTCTCAGCCTTGTGTCTCAGGCTCTCACTCCCTCAGCACTTTGGAGAACTTCTCATGCCTTTTATTTTCTTTACAGTAGCCCTTGTTTAAAGTGCTTCTTCTTCCCGTACTTTTCTTGGTGTCCTCTAGTGGCCATGGTCGTGTGTATTTAAGTGGCTGATAGAAGATGCCAAATTCTACACCAGATAATCTGTGAGGGTCAGATGCACAGTATTTTTTATTTTATTTTTTTTTTTGGAAACAGGTGTAATTGTAACTACAGTGATGTAGTGCCAATAGAAACTGTGAATTTCTAAATAAAGACACTTTTTTTTCTTTCATTGCTGTACGTTTGATTTCTCTTGTAGTTCAGAACAGTACTTAATTCCACAGTCCGAGAATATGACTCACTGGAAAAAAGACACTTAGAGGTAGAGTTCATATAAAACAACACAGTTATGATGCAACATGGCCTTTGGTCTGTCATGTGAGCTTCATCTCGACGCACTCACTCAGTACAAGATAAAGGGACATATACTGATTGTGCGTTTTTATCAGATGAGCTGCAATATTTCAGCCTGCCCTGACGAGAAGATGAGCTGTGCAAGCTGTCCCTGCCGCACTGAGACATAAGCACCAATTTGCCATGAAGCAGAAGGGTGGACTTGTCTAGCCAGCATTCTCCTCTCAAGTACCAGGAGCGTCAGCATGGACAAAGCCAGACTTTGTTTCATTGATCTACTTGTAACTGGTACAGGACAGTGGAGAAGATAGCACTTGGTACTATGTATATATATTTACACATGTATTTTATGTCACATACATAGGAAGACATAATGCAATGCTTTTTTACTTTCATGCAAAAAGTAGAATACAATAGAATTATCTGTACAAGTCTAAGGAAAATAGAAAGTAAAGAAAATATATACCTGCATATTGTAAAGTGTGTTTGGAAATATGAAAAACTTTTTAAAAAATAAAAAAGTGTTTATATTACAGAACGTAGATCAATATAAAATGTACTGCAATGTCTCTGAGATGTGCACAACAACGGAGGACTAATAACTCCATCCAGGTCTGCTATAAAATACTGGATTTACTATTAGAGTTTACACACACACAGCATGGCTTACTGTAAATGTGCCAGAGCCTTTTCACTTAATTTCACTAAACTTTGTGAAACTGTGATTTTTTTTTGTGTGTGTTAAGAGATGATGTTCTAATCTAGTCATGCATGACTCAGCACATCTTGTAACAGTGGCACCCTTCTTGGGTGAGAGATATTTGGCAAGTGAACAGTCAGTTTTCAAAGTTGGAAGCAGATAAAATAGGCAGTTATGAGGATCTGAGCAGCTTTGAAAACGGTTTCATTTTAGCTTTCAGCTACCTTAAACAGTCTCCTTTTTTGGATCCATTGTTTCTTCTTCCCTCCTTTTCCACTATATATATATATATATATATATATATATATATATATATATATATATATATATTAATATATAACTCTTTATAACCATATGTGTGATAAATGACTTGTATACACTGGCTTCTGCCAGCCAAGAACAGAAAGCTGAGGCCAGTTAGCACAGACTCCCCAAAACTGGACAGTTAAAGACTGGAAAAACAAACACAATCTCAAGTTCTGCTGAAGCTCAGATGGTATGCACAGAATTTGGTGCTAACAGCATACATCCCTGAACTCAACCTGCCTTGTATAACAGTCCAGGCTGGTAGAGGTGGTGTAATGGTGACCTGTGAATATCAATCACCACTTGAATGCTACAGTGTTTTAATGCTGATCATCTGCATCCCTTCATGACCACAATTTACTATATTCACAAAGCAGAAATCGCCACCAAATGGTTTCATTGACATTCAATTCAATTCAAATTTGTTTGTATGGCGCTTTTTATAACTGACATTGTCTCAAAGCAGCTTTACAGAAAATAAACATAGAACAAAAGGTTATTATAAAGAATAATATAAAGATTAATATAATACAAAATTCAAGATTAATATTAGATATATTTAAATGTGTTTGTATTTATCCCCAATGAACAAGTCTGAGGTGACTGTGGTGAGGAAAATCTCCCTTGGATGCTAAAGGAAGGAACCTTGAGAGGAACCAATATGGGTGACTCTGGAGAGTGTGATTATAAATATACAGTCTGACAAATGTTGTAATGATGAGGCGATTGTTGTCCTCAAAGACCACATATAGTTGGTGTCTCCTCTTTGTATAGCAGAGTCTTACTGGAGCTGGTAAATCTCTAGATGTCTCAGGATCCTCACAGAGTCGCCCTCATCTCAGTGGAGGTCCAAAACCTTCATGGCACGGAAGACAATCGGAGCTGGTACGATTTCTGGATGCCTCGGGATGGGTAGAAAGAGATAATCTGTAAAGAGGAGGTGTTCTTCAGTGTTCTTTAGTGTTCTTCAGCAATCATCTCAGTCACTGGGCCTAAATTCTGTAGAGCATCTTTGGGATGTCACAGCAGGATCTGCGTGATACGGTCATGTCAACATGAACCAGAATCTACAAACAATGGACAGTTTCTAACATCTTGTAGAATCCATTCCACAAACCAATGAGAGTTTAGAGAGCAAAGGGAGGTTCTGCTCAGTGATCACAGGAACTTGTGCCACAGATGTTGAACAATCTTAAATATAACTTTAAACGGTCTCTGAATAGATACCACACCACTTACTGATTATTTCTTACTTGACATTGAGGCTGTTGAGTGACTTTTATTTTGTGACGTGTTTCACGTTTTCTTGACAACTTGCGTTAGGTGACTTTTATTTTGACACCACTTTAGTTGGAGGTTGACAGACAGATCCCTGTCTCTTTATCATTTACCTGCTTGCTGCCGTATCTGGATCATTTTGGGAGAAAAAAAAAGGTAAAAACTTTCATTTTGTTGTTAATTCTTACCGGACGTTGATGAAGCCCACCTACATAAATAAAAAGAGCTCGCGCACGTAGGCGTGGCGTCCTTGTTATTCAGTGTGTGTTTGCTTTAGGATGTTGTGACCAGAGAAAACAGGCCGTTTAAATGATATAAATAAACATGTCGTGTCTTAACTGCTCGTTCAGATGGCAGGTGAATTTGACGGTTTAGCAGGTCGTCATTTGTCTGTACTGTTGTTGAGGTTAGAAGATAAGCCTCATGTGTAGAATTAACGGTAACACCGGTGTCTAATCTCCTTCAGCCGGACACATCCCTGTGTGTGTGTGTGTGTGTGTGTGTGTGTGTGTGTGTGTGTGTGTGTGTGAGAGAGAGAGAGAGAGAGAGAGAGCGAGACATAGAGAGAGAGAGTGTGTGTATGAGAGAGACACAGAGAGAGTGTGTGTGAGAGAGAGAGACATAGAGTGTGTGTGTGAGAGAGAGACACAGAGAGTGTGTGTGTGTGTGTGTGAGAGAGAGAGAGAGAGAGATAGAGTGTGTGTGTGTGAGAGAGAGAGTGAGACAGAGTGTGTGTGTGTGAGAGAGAGAGACACAGAGAGAGTGTGTGTGTGTATGTGAGAGATGGAGTGTGTGTGTGTATGTGAGAGAGAGAGAGAGAGAGAGAGAGAGAGAGAGTGTGTGTGTGTGTGAGAGAGAATGTGTGTGTGTGTGTGTGTGAGTGGGGACACTGCTGGACCCCTGAACAAGGCCTTTAACACTCAATTACTCATTTGTATAAATTGATATAAATTGTAAGTCACTCTGGATAAGGGGGTCTGTTAATTACCAGAAATGTAAATGTGGAATGAAACCTGGAGTTTGATTGCAATCTCTGCCCTTGAATCACTCAGGACATGGTTTCTTATATCTACTTAAACTGAATCCATACAAGTGCTCTGATAGGTTCTGTTTTATATACTATCTGGCCAAAGTTGTTGACACCTGACCATCATGCCTATATGTGCTTGCTGAACATCCCATTCCAGATTTATTCACCTTCTGCTGTGATAATAAGCTCCACTGTACTGTGAAGGTTTTCCACTAGATGTTGGAGTGTGTATGTGGGGATTAGTGATCATTCAGCTACAAGAGCGTTAGTGAGATCAGACACTGATGTTGTAAGAGTGAGGAGGTCTGGGGTTCAGTCAGTGTTCCGGTTCATCACAAAGGTGTACAGTGGGGTTGAGTCAGAGTCAGGGTTCTGTGCAGGACACTCGAGTTAACACACCTTAACACACCATGTCTTCATGGAGCTAAGACTACGTGACTGAGAGTATGAGCGAGCTGTTCCACGCCTTGTGCTCCAAGTCTCCTGGGACTGTCTCCAGGCTTTCTGGGACCTTGTGTAGGATGAGAGGTAATTGGAAGTTAACAACATACATAGGACATCCTATACAATTGTATACTTCCGACATTGTGGTAAATGTTTGGGGAAGAACCACGTATGGCTGTAATGCTCAGGTGTCCTCAAACTAGCCGTTCAGAGTGTTTCCGAAGGCTATTGCTGGTGCACTGGTAAACGAATGAAACACAGAATAGCTAATCATTTATCTTGGAGTGTGTGTCGTGTAGAAGTGTGAACTCTGCCCTTGACTAGTAACTGGTGTTGATATTAATGCACAGGAGTCTAACAGGTATCTTAGAGAGCCCTGCTGAACCCCTAAAGGTCATTTTTCTACAACGAGTCACCGGATTTAGCTCATAAATGAAAAATGGCGTTTTACTGCTTCGTACCTAAGTTGCTTAGAAGCGAGATGATCCCAGTTGTCATTTTGTCTCACTTTTGCTTTTCAGCTTTGAATGTAAGGTCAGGTGTGTCAAAAATATGGTGGGAAAATTGCCCTTATATGTTTCATGCCAGCGCAGGTATGCCAAATGTCATTATGTGCAAGATCAAAGAAGTCTAGCTGCATTATGACTGGCAGGATCTGCAACCAATCAGGAGAGAGAGAGAGAGAGAGAGAGAGAGCATGAGAGATTAAGCAAAGCAAATGGCAGCGAGAGAGTAAACCTATGGTCTAATATTCTAGTTAAAAGGATTCAGGATTAATTGGCTTTTTCCCCTGGTTTGTTGTTTAACAAAAATAAAAGGAATAGTTTGCTTTTAGGAAAAAAAAAAACATTTATGTAACGTTTATTAAGGAGTCTCCGTTGTCAGCACTTTGTAAGTTTAGACTTTTTGCTTTTCTTAGAATCTTCTCGAGCCATGATTTTAATGTGAACAGCGAGGAAAAAAGTAACGTGTTGCTATAGCATAAGCGCTAAGAGGAATATAATTTGTCTTTTGGATGTTAGACAACTTTAAATGTAACACAATGGTGTGATGTTGTTATTAAATTAAAAATTGTAATCTTTTGCAAATTATGATATAAATGGAGTAAAACACTTCAGGCCATGCTCTTTAAATTATTATTATTATTATTATTATTATTATTATTATTATTATTATGGACAAAGTGGATTATCCTGGTTTTATATGTTTTTATTTACTTTGTTGATTTATTACAGGATGGCTGAACCACCCCAGTCATGTGACTGTTTTGTGTCTCTGCCACCTGGATCAGAATACGACCAAGTGATATTTGGTAAGAATTCGGATCGACCAAGAGACGAGGTACAGGAAGTGGTTTACTTCCCTGCTGCCTCCCATAACCCCGGGGCCACAGTAGAGGTAAGTGAAGTTTTCCAATTTACCTGCAACATGATAACATTTAATAATGTTAATTTGTATGAGCTTGTCTATCATTTGCATCTAGCTAGCTTGAAGCGTGAGGATTAGCACACGCTTCCTCTGACAATGAAGATATCACTCGCTTCTTTTCCAAATATTGCTCGTGCAATGACACGAATCCACTGAACATACAGCAACGAGATCACAAATGACAACGGGGAACAACTCATATACAGTGCTGTGGAATTGCAGTGTATATAATAATGTTAGTCATTTCTGTGAGATCAGAACAAAGTATGAGGAATGAGAATGTAAATACTGAACCCTGACTGTCTATGTTTTCTCTCCAGTGTACGTACATCTCGATCTCCCAAGTGGAGCACACACATGCAGTGGTGCTGAGCAGACCGGCCTGGCTGTGGGGGGCTGAAATGGGAGCCAACGAACACGGCGTGTGTATAGGGAACGAAGCCGTGTGGACACGTGAACCTGTAAATCCAGAGGAAGCGCTGCTCGGCATGGACCTTGTTCGGTAAACACATATATACACTGACCGGACACTTTAATAGTAACTCGTCATGCAGTTTGCAGATACATGGAACATAAAGCATGCAGATAAAGGTCAAGAGCTTCATTTAACCCTTTATACCAAAAGGCCAAAAAAATGGCTTTATTGTGTCCATGTCTAGCATTGAATTTCTTCATGACACTTCACAGTGCTGATTAATGGCTCAGATAAAAGTAGACACTCCGGGTTTTTTAAATTTGTAGTTTTTCATGAGTGGTTCTCTTTTTATCTACTCTACAAGGAGCAATGTGTTTATAGAATTTCTGCTCTCCATGATGCCCCAAGTATTTGTTCATAAGCATTTAATCTGTCACACAGTAAACGTCTGTATGAGGTTATCAAAACAGAGATAAAAACATCTCACCCTGAAAGAGTCCTGACTCATTTTGTATCAGACTTGCAGCCATAAAATAATTCATTTGTTTATACTGGGTGGAAATATCTGATGAGTTGATTTCCATTCCACGGGCAGAACCGATCACAAGTGTACTGTTAAAAAGGATTTAAGGTTCAATCATCAGAATGAGGGACAACGTGATGTCATTGACTGTTTTAAGAGCTTCAAAGTTTACCAGTGGAACAGTATTTTATTATTCCATTATATAATAATAATTATACGGCAGCTGAGCCGTCCCACATGATTGACAGTTGTTCTGACATTTCGAAGCGCTTTGAGTTGCAGCGATTCAGCGTCTTTGTTTTATTTTTATCGCTGTTCAGTTTTGTGAAATAAAGACTATGAATATGTGTCTGACTTAACTATAATTAAAGAAGTATACAACATCAGATAACTATTTTATTACAGCTATTTTTGACAGAAATAGAAGAAGACTAGAGAAAGGAAAAAAAGTTAATAGTCTCACAATGAAGTGTCAGTGCAAACACTTTGCATATAAACCTGGTGGTATTTATAACTGGACAGTGATTTTAAATGCAAATTTTTAGAAGCTAATCATACCAGCTGTTTGTGATTTGCTGTAACATACGTTTGAGGTTTTGTTTTTATTTATTTATTTTTTTAATTAATTTTCTAGTTAAAATACAGTCATTTCAGTAGGTGTTTACAGCCTGGTTGAAGCAAGGTTATGTATGAGTCTTTATCCAATGTACCTTCAGATTCTTTGCCATTTTGGACTCGGGTTATTTTTGTACTACACAAAATCTTAAATCTTAAAGAAGTATGAAAGTGGTGTTGTTAATGAATGCTTCAGGAGAGAGCTGGAGTAAAACAATAACCCAAAAATATACAATATTTAGCTAAACTACTAAATAAAATGAGCATTAGGAAAGGGTGAAAAGCTTAACAGTTCTTCAAATAAAAAAACATCAAGTACAGCGTGTACTGTTTAGACTTCTTTAGATTTCTTTCATGTAAACTTGGGGTATTAGGAAAGAAATACTGTAGCAGAACACGTGCACAAGACAATGCAACAACCTCCATGTCCCTGGGTGTAACACATTGTATTAAGAGTGTGTGGTTACAATTGAGGACAAAAGGTTAGAATTTTACTATATCAACATTTTCCACTAGGTGAAAAGTCTGTGCTGAAGATTCCAGTAATTGATATGATGACGTTTAGGAGTAAATTTGGAGTGTTTTATAGTTACACTGTTAAGCTTTTCTTTTGCCAGAAAGTATTTTTACTAGCGGTTGCCATAGTAACAACTTTTATCAGTAAGGGGCGCAACTAGCATTCCAACTCGGTTTTCTTGCCGCTTAAATAAAATCATTCTGGAGGGAGATTTTGGTGGTTGCGTATAAAATTCAGCAGTGTTTATTAACATCTCATCATATGAAATGATGGAGAAGTCGCTAGTCGCTGCACAGAGTCGCTCTGTATTTATATAAATGTACTTTTTCCAGATTTGTAACATCGTCATTGGTGCTCATTTCGCCTGAAGTTGAAAATGAATGATCTCTGGTTGCTTTCTCACTGTGAGTCAGTGTGTATGTGTGAATGTAGTGTTACAGCGGAGTTCGTTAAGCTTGGATTAACTGTGTTCAAATTGATGATGATGATGATGATGATGATGATGATGATGATTATTCAATATCTTTGTCTTAGTGAATACAGTTTTGGCGCAATGAGCAGTGTAGCGGTGGGATAAAACATAGTTTTTAAGTATCTGGTCACAAGTACAATATGCCTGAATACTTAAAGACAGAAAAAACAGAAATCATAGAAATGCTTCCAAAGCTGTAACTAAAGTGGCTTAAAGACGGCATTTCTTTATTCAAGTATTTTAGTGACCACTATGTTTAGGACTGCATTTGGACTACATTTACATTTTTATGGCATTTGGCATACACTCTTATCCAAAGCGACTTACATTTATCTCATTTATACAGCTGAGCAATCAAGGGTTAAGGGCCTTGCTCAGGGGCCCAGCACTGGCAGTTTGGTTGACTCGAACTTACCACCTTCTGTTGTATCAGGAGGAATGAGCAAAACATCCAGCAGTAGTATTGTGTGAGAATTTTATTCAAGTAAATTAAGGCAGCGCTAACAAATACTAACAAAATGTTTGTAAACTTTTGACCCACTAAGAATAATATAGCAACTAAACTTCTGACAAAAATGTGTGTCAGAGATTATAGTGAAACTACTGACTTAACACAGGAAATACACAATAATGTGCGTGCGAGTCTTGAGTCTCTGTGTATGTAATCCTTTGATCTTAGGTGCAGGTAAGGTGTGTAAGAGCGGTGAATAATGTGTGTGTGTGTGTGTGTTCAGTTTGGCTCTTGAGCGTGGTGACAGTGCGTGGGCTGCTCTACGTGTGATCACCGAGCTGCTGGAGCAGCATGGTCAGGGTGGAGCCTGTAGAGAGGATCCTGAACACTTCAGCTACCAAAATACCTTCCTGCTGGCTGACCGCCAAGAAGCCTGGGTCCTCGAGACAGCCGGGAAGCTTTGGGCTGCTCAGAAAATCACAGGTTAGAAAACAGCCCTCTTCTGCTACCTATAATACATTTGGAAATAAATTCCTCTGCTGAGTGACTTGGGGTGAATTTGCTTCAAGATTGAGACTGAGACAGTGAAGTTAAGACTTAATGCTTAATTCAGATCTCTGGAGGTTGTTTTTGGTCACTGAGAGAGTTCTGTAGCTTAGGGTTATTGATACTCAGCAATGTCGCTATCCTCCCTTTCACTATAGAACACAAAAGCTATTTAAGTGCTAATAGCTGCCTCTTATTGAGGCAACTCAGCCTTCTAAACATGAGCCGATTACAAATTACCGACCCGGAGTCTCATTTATCAACGGAGGGTGTTGTGTCTAAACCATTTTCCGTGCACAGAATGTGTTTTATTAAGAAATTCAAACGTTATTGGTCACACATACACAGTCATACACGATACATGCAGTAAAATGCTTTTTTATGACAGACTGTGTTGTAACAAATCTAATCAAATTATACACGGTCAAAAAGGGAGGGATTTAAATGAAATGGAATACAATGCAATATAATGAAAAATAACAAGATAAAAATAAAACAAAGTAGAGCAGGAAATGGAAATAAAGTGGCATTGGATGAATACAAGAGAACTTTAATGAATAAAGTGCACGTGTTCTGGATCATAATGTCAACTGTGCTGCGTAAAGAGTCGGTTGAGGTAGTGGGTGTTGAGGTAAGTGTGCGTGAGGATGTGTGTGTTTGTCGAGCTGCCCCTGTCTGTGTTACTGGTGATAATAATAACATCAGAGTAATAGCTGTAATATAATAATATGCAGTAATTGCCGTGTCTGATTCTCAAAACGAGACGTAATGTGGAAAAATATATATACATTATTTATTTATTTATTTATTTATTTATTTATTTATTTATTTATTTATTTTTACACATTTTAAACTTCCTCAAATCGTTTTTAAGTTTCAGGATTTTTATCTAGGAAAAAAAAATAAGCCAATACAGCAAGCATGAAGAGTAAAGGCTGAAACCTCGGCTGAATAGTCTTCTATTTTATCTAAGAGAATACTGCATAAAAAAATCCTTTCCTTCATTGAAACTTTGAAAACATTTTATTTTGTTACACTTTTTTGCACCATTTAAGACATTTCTGAACGAAGAAATGCAAGAATCAAAGGAAAGGTGTACAAGACAGTAGTGAGAGCAGCTCTGCTGTATGGGTTAGAGACGGTAGCAGTGAGGAAAAGACATGAGGCAGAGATGGAGGTAGCAGAGATGAGGATGTTGAGGTTGTCTTTCGGAGTGACGAGGATGGACAGGATTAGGAACGAGCACATCAGAGGGACAGCTCAGGTTTTGTGGACAAGGACAGAGGGGCTAGATTGAGCCTTTTTGGTTTTAGGTGAATGCTTTCCTTTTACTTTACTTTAAATTTTATTGAATTTTATTTTTTGTTTCAGGTTCAAAGAATTATTTTTTTTTTAAAGTATCAGTCACTATTTGATAAATTGTTAAATAATTATTGTTTTATCGGTGCAGACAAATTTCTGGATCCAGATCTGTACATTCAGAAAGCAAACCAGTGTCCTGATTTTTATTTATTTATTTATTGTTTTCCAGAGGGAGTGAAGAACATCTCCAACCAGCTGACGATAGGCACTGAGATCTGTGTGGAGCATCCGGAGTTGCGTAATCACGCTAAGTCTCAGGGCTGGTGGAACGGAGAGGATGAGTTTAGCTTCACAGCGGCATTCAGTCCAGACAACCCGCCCGCTAGGATGGAACTGGCCAAGCAGCGTTATAAAGGAGGCACAGCACTGCTTCAGGAACATGATGGTGTGTGAGCTGGTTGAGTTATACACATATACTACACATATACATACTTCCTTTTTCAAGTTTCATGTTGTAATGCTTGTGGTCCACAGAGAACAAATTTATGGTTAAACCTGAGCAAAGACATGAGGAGAAAATCATGACAGGACAGGATTGATGTCAAAGGCATGAAATGCACTCAGTTTCTCAGTGTATATATATATATATATATGTATGTGTGTGTGTGTGTGTGTATGTGTGTATACATATATGATAAATATATAGAGAAAGAGAGACATAGCAAGAATTAAATATCACTTCATTCTGTGCACCTTTTTTATTGAAGTTCGTGTGTGCATATATATATATGTGTGTGTGTGTGCGCGCGCGTGTGTGTGTTTGTGTGTGTATTGCTGTGTGTGTATGTATATATGTGTGTGTGTACGTGTCTGTGTGTATGTGTACGTGTCTGTGTGTGCATTTGTGTGTGTATATATAATATATATGTATGTGTGTATATATTTGTGTATATGTGTGTTTGTGCAGGCTCTGTAACTGCTGAGGTGATGATGAGCATCCTGAGGGACAAGCCCACTGGCATCTGCATGGATTCAGCAGGTTTCCGCACCACAGGCAGCATGGTTTCTATCCTCCCACGAAATCCCAGCACGCCCTGTGTTCACTTCTTCACTGCCACTCCAGATCCCTCCAGGTTCCTGTCTCAAGGGAAATTTCACACCATACCGCTCCTGATGCAATAAGCTCATTTCACTAGCAGTGCACCTTGTTGACAGTAATATTGCTTAAAATCTGTGTTAGTTCAAAAAGTCTTTTAGTTGGATTTGTCAATGTTTTTTTCTGTTAAGTTCTTATAGTTTGTCTGTAAACGATGTCTCAGTGTAACATTTGTGACCCTGCAGGTCTGTTTTCAAGCCATTCATCTTCTCTGAGAGCATGCACCCCGTTACCATGGTGATGTCTCCACATTATGGCTCGGATGATCCTGTGAAGTCTCGGCCTCGATTCCAGCGTCAGGTGGACAGGAAGCACGAGCTGTACCAAGCGCACCAGGCTGCTATGGAGGCAAATCCGGTGAGACGTCCAGCCACAAACAGCTGAAATTCTACTGATTCCTTAGAGATACAGTTTATGATAACAAAATGTAGAAGAGTGGAGTATGCCTTGTTAATTAATCTATTAATTTGTCTCTGGGTGTCTGTGTTTGTGAATGTGTGTGTGTATTGTGTATTCTGTATTTATGTGCGTTTATATGCATGTGTGTGTGTTTGTGTGTACGTGTGTTTGTGCGTGTGTGTATGTATGTGTATGTGTGTGTGTGTGTATGTGTACGTATGTGTATGTGTATATGTGTGTGTTTATATATGTGTGTATGTTTGTGTACGTGTGTGTATATATATGTGTGTGCTTATGTATGTGTGTATGTTTGTGTGTGTTTGTTGGTGACTCAGGATGATGGAGCGTCTCTACAGGAGATTATGCGCTTCTTAGAGTCACAGTGTCTGCAGGAGATTGAAGCCATGCTCAGGGGCGAGGTGGAGGGTCAGGAGCTCGGCGATCTCTTCTTCGACTGCGTGGACACAGAGATAAAGTTCTACCAGTGAGAGCAAACAGGTAAATAAACCACTTTCCAATCTGCCGCTCAGTTAACATAAAGCAGCGCTGTTTAATCCTGCTGTTTAACAGAGCTCAATAATTATAGCAGACAAATGCAGAGTTAAAGACATTGAACTGTCTGGAGTAATTACAATGTCATGAGCCGTCACTGCGGCTTTTCTGTTACTGTAGACCAAATGTGACAAATTAAGTTAGGCAAAAAAGCCAATTATCTGGCAACATTCACACTGCCAAAAAGTCTGATCTGAGTGTGAGAAATGAACAGTAAAAATCTCTCGCTCCAGTTGTAGAGTGAGTTGGATTATGTGCAGAATAAGATTCATTTCATTCATTTACATCATTTAGCAGACGCCCTTATCCAGAGCGACTTACATTTTTATCTCATTTTTATACAACTGAGCAATTGAGGGTTAAGGGCCTTGCTCAGGGGCCCAGCAGAGGCAGCTTGGTGGACGTAGGAATTGAACTCAAAACCTTCCGATTGGTAGCCCAAAACCTTAACCACTAGGCTACCATATCCCCCATGGACACAGACATTGACTGCAGATTGGATGCTGGTAAATCACCTGTCAGTCAAAACCAGTGGGCTGAGTTTATTCACTCGCTGCCTGATCACTTCCTTTCTGTTAGAGAACAGACAGTTTACTGACTTTTTTCTTCCCTCAGATGAGATTCTGGGTTGCTGGTTTGTGGCTGTCTAGTTTGATGGCAGAATAAACCCATAACATTTCAGATCAGGATTCAGCCAATGACTGCACTTGACAGCACGCTCCATCTTTATTAAATGATCACAAAACAAACAGCACAAAAAAAGGCAATTAATAATCAGCACATTAATAGGACGGATATTTTAAACCTGTGATAAGAAAAAAAGAAAAATGTTTAGGCTTAGTGGCACCTGCAGGGTTGTGAGTTTGATTCCTGACTTCACCATGTGTTTGGGGGTTTCTGAGCACTCCAGTTTTCTCCCCCAGCCGGAGACATGCTCTGTATAGCATCTTGAAACTGTCTGCAGTGTGTGAATGAGTGGGTGAGTGATTGTATCCTGTAAAGGCTTAGCACCCAGTGTTTCCCGTCTTGAGCTCCATGGTTCTCATAACCCTCTGTATGATGAATGGATAGACGTTCAGTTCTGCCATTGTTTAATATGTCAATCCTGGATGCATCCAAATCAACACACAACCAAAACCCTGTTCGATATTCCACTCTGTCCGCCCGACCAATAATCTGTCAAACTAGAACACGCCTATTTTACGCTTCATCAGTTAAAGGTTTTGGATGTAAGTCACAATGACTTTTATTGTCATTTCGACTGTGTGAACGATATTTTATTGAAATAACTTGTGTATAACAGTAGACTGTTTAAAATGTTCAAGTTGGGAATCATTTCTGTATCTCTTGTTTTCGCAGTTGTCTTGTAAATGTCATAGAGCTTGCTGATCTGCTCCGGAGAGGAACGGAACGGACCTGTCTGCTCCTCTACACCTCTCTTAGTTCTCCTGATGCAATGCAACACATCGTGATGTCCATTAACATGCCACACTAAGTGTAACTGTATGAAACAGGTACTAGATGTTCATGCCCTATATTCATGTGTACTGTAATTGGCGCACCAGGCAGTAATATACGCACCACGTTAATGAGTACCTTATAGATTACTAAGGTGTGTGTGTGTGTGTGTGTGTGTGTGTGTGTGTGTGTGTAGAGAAGTGAGGAAATGAGAAAAGAATAGCGGAGGCATACTCTGATCATTCCTGTGTACGTTCACGAGGGTTTGGCTGCGTGGCCGGTCCTCAGAGGAGAATGTGAATAAAGATAACAACTTAACACTGGATTTCTGCTGCCTTGATTATTTATGTACTATATATACACACAGTATCTCACAGAAGTAAGTACACCCCTCACATTTTTCTAAATATTTTATTATATCTTTTCATGACAACACTGAAGAAATGACACTTTGCTACAATATAAAGTAGTGAGTGTACAGCTTGTATAACAGTGTAAATTTGCTGACCCCTCAAAATAACTTAACACACAGACATTAATGTCTAAACCGCTGGCTACAAAAGTAAGTACACCCCTAAGTGAAAATTTTCAAAATTGGGCCCATTTAGCCATTTTCCCTCCTCGGTGTCATGTGACTCGTTAGTGTTTGATTGTCTCATAAGTCTGGGGTGTGAATCTGGAGCATGTGTGTTAAATTTGGTGTTATCACTCTCACTCTGAGAAACACTGATGAATCAATTTCTGGTGACATGACAACATACTTGTGTAATAAATTGTCACAAATGGCATTTTATCAACAACAGTCAGGACCCATATTTATCTTAAATCTTGCAACTTTTCAGATAATTAAATTCTCTTAATCATGAAACACAAGTCGTTGGACTCAAACGAACCGTATGTAGATCTATGTAGAATGTGAAATAAAGTTAAACATCATTAATATTATAATTAGTAATGCAACAATGATCACAAGCTACTTACATTTCTAGATGAAGGCTTCAGGAAATATATTGTCACATCTCCAGTAAGGGAACATGGTTTATGCTGTACATTGTGGGATTACAGAGAGAGAGAGAGAGAGACAGAGAGAGAGAACGAGAGACAGACAGGCAGAGAGAGAGAGACAGAGTGAGAGAGAGTGACAGACAGACAGACAGAGAGAGAGAAAGAGAGAGAGAGAAAGAGTGAACGAGAGACAGACAGACAGAGAGAGAGGGAGACAGACAGAGAGAGAGAGACAGACAGAGAAAGAGAGAGAACGAGAGACAGACAGGCAGAGAGAGAGAGAGAGAGACAGAGAGAGAACGAGAGACAGGCAGAGAGAGAGACAGAGAGAGACAGAGAGAGAGAGAAAGAGAGAACGAGAGACAGACAGGTAGAGAGAGAGAGAGAGAGACAGAGACAGAGAGAGAGAGACAGAGAGAGAACGAGACAGGCAGAGAGAGAGAGACAGAGAGAGAGAGACAGAGAGAGAACGAGACAGGCAGAGAGAGAGAGACAGAGAGAGAGAGTGACACCCAGACAGAGAGAGAGAAAGAGAGAGACAGACAGAGAGAGAGACAGACAGAGAAAGAGAGAGAACGAGAGACAGACAGGCAGAGAGAGAGACAGAGAGAGAACGAGAGACAGGCAGAGAGAGAGAGACAGAGAGAGAGAGACAGACAGACAGAGAAAGAGAGAGAACGAGAGACATACAGGTAGAGAGAGAGAGAGACAGAGAGAGAGACAGAGAGAGAACGAGAGACAGGCAGAGAGAGAGAGACAGAGAGAGAGATTGACACACAGAGAGAGAGAAAGAGAGAGAGACAGAGAGAGAGAGAGAGAGAAAGAGAGTGAGCGAGAGAGAGACAGACAGACAGAGACAGAGAGACAGACAGAGAGAGAGAGAGAGACAGACAGACAGAGAAAGAGAGAGAACGAGAGACAGACAGAGAGAGAGAGACAGACAGAGAGAGACAGACAGATAGACAGACCTTAAAATGTCCAACACTAATATAAGGGTTTTTTGAGGTGATGTTATCATAAATTAATCAAAATGAACGCAAAGAATTTATGAAAGGTGGCTATTTTAATAAATGTTAATGGTGTCTATATACACACGTATTTATAAGTACAAACAGATGGAATTAATTGGCTGACAGGGCTGCAATATCGCCTCCGGACCACACGGTGTCGCATGGTGACAAACAAGCAACCCGAAAAAAAAAAAAAAGCTCTCTCTCTCTCTCTTTCTTCACTAGCATCATGGCGGACGAGGTTGATGTTGTTGACATCGAAGGAGACGAAAGTGATGCCGCTGACGGGTAAACAAGCCTCCTGAATACGTTCCTGAGCATTTAGAGGATTATTATTTACATTCTTTCCGCCCAGGATTCAGCAGTGACGCGTTTAAAACGGCGCTGTGTTTGACTTGTAGTGCACTTTAAAGGGTGTTAAAACAATTGAGTTCCTACACTAATTACAGCACCTACATGGGGAACTTTCCCTGTAACGGGAATATAACGTGTTATTTAATAGATAGAACTATTATTTACAACATTAAGAACATTTATTTAGTTAGATTTTCTATCACAATGAATCCTGCTGAGGTTTGAGGTTCGGATGAGATGACATAAAGATATAAAGGTCTGACTTGCTTGATTTTGCAGTGATCTTAGCAGCGCCCTGATGCTCCAGGATCAGTATGTACAGTCATCATGGAGGACTGACCCTGCTGTGCTGGTGAGAGAAAGATATTGTCTTTATTGTCAACTGGATTATATATGGTCTCATTTGGGGATCTTATGTTGTGGGGGTGGTGGTAGCGGTAGCCTAGTGGTTAAGGAATTGGACTACTGACCAGAAGGTTATGAGTTCGAATCCCAGCTCCATCAAGTGATCAGAAGGTCATGAGTTCGAAATCAGAGGGTCATGGGTTCAAATCCCAGCTCCATCAACTGATCAGAAGGTCATGCGTTTGAACCCCAGCTCCCTCAACTGATCAGAGGGTCGTGAGTTTGAATCCCAGCTCCATCAACTTACCAGAAGGTCATGAGTTCAAAATCAGAGGGTCATGGCTTCAAATCCAAGCTCTACCAACTGATCAGAAGGACATGAGTTCGAATCCCAGCTCCATCAACTGATCAGAAGGTCATGAGTTTGAAATCAGAGGGTCATGGGTTCAAATCCCAACTCCATCAACTGGTCAGAAGGTCATGAGTTTGAATCCCAGCTCCATACCTGATCAGAGGGTCTTGAGTTTGAATCCCAGCTCCACCAAGTTGACACTGCTGGGCCCCTGAGCAAGGCCCTTAACCCTTAATTGCTCAGTTGTATAAATTAAAATAAATTCTAAGTCAATCTGGTTAAGGGAGTCTGTCTTCTAAATGCCTGAAATGTAAATGTCTCTTTTTTCTCTTTCTCAGCCCTGGACCCTGGACAACTCAATCAGCGCTGAGAACAGAGAGATTATAGAGAGCATGTTACTGGAAGAACAATATCCTTTTAGTGACACACTGTTTGCTTTTCAGTTTGCTTTTAAATGCCCAAACGCGTACATATACCTCCTTTAACTTTGTTTACATATTATTTTGCTCAGAAAAAGGTTCCTAAAGTGGCTTGGACTGATGAAAAGCCTAAAGTAAAAAAGTAAGTAAAGGGTGAAGTGGATTCTTCTCGATTTGCTCAGTCTAGAATAAATTATCCGTTGAAGTTCTATTGCTGAAAATACGAGTCGAGTCTGTGTGTGTAACCGTGTGCAGGACACCGGTGAAGAGCTCCGGGGCTTCGGCTCGCTGGGCACAAGAGGAGAAAGATCTCTTTGAGAGAGGACTGGTATGTTATTGTTAAACTGACATGACTAGCACACAGCAGCTAAACATGTAAGCATGTAAAATATGAATTACATCAATGCTGTGATGTTATGATTGTGTTCTGATCCAGGCTCAGTTTGGGCGGAGGTGGACAAAAATCGCAAAGCTGATCGGCACTAGAACTGTACTTCAGGTTAAGAGCTACGCCAGGCAGTACAATAAAAACAAGGTACGGCATAACAGCTTAACCGCACAGACTTCATATCAGGGTTTCTCGCAGCTCTTTGCAGTTCTGGCGGCCCGCCTAAGCTGGGAAACCCTACCGCCTTAACTAGGTCGTCCAAAAAAATAATAATTCCGCTGCACAGAAGGCCGTCAAGTGCATCTCGGAGAATAGCACGGACGCGCTTCACACAGCGGGCGGGCACGCGCGCCATACGGCCGAAATGAGAGAAAGACGTGGTCCGTCACTGTCTGGAGGATAACTAGCCAGTTGATAAAACGCGTGTCTGTGAGAACTGTAAGTGGACTTATGTTTTGGGTTTATTTAAGCCTGTTATTGTATTAGATAGTTCTTGCAAATTTAAAGTAAGTTAGCTGGTGATTTTGTTGTTTGAGTTCTTCACTTTCTAGCTAGGTTGCACATGCCTGTTTTTAATAATTGTTAAACATAGTACAGAGTCTGTGGTCTATCTCACAAAGAACCCCCCTGAGCCCAGCCCAACCCTACCGCCTTAACTAACAAATTTTCTGCGGGAAACCCTGCATATCTTCTCAAGATATCAAATGCTACGTCTGTGCCTGTGAGATTTTCCCGAAATTTGGATTCTGTGTGCATGTCATCATATAAAATTTTTTATTTATTTATTTTTATGCTTTTCTTTTACATTTCCTAGTTTACTAGAACTCTATAAATGATATACTGCTGTTTTAAGTTCAACTGAATTCTAAAGGCTTGCTTTAGTTCCCTTTAATAGTCAGAAATGACTTCTGAGAGATCAGTTATAATATATTGTTCATCGGGGTTTATGCAGATTGTAATTTATTGTATTTGTGGCTATAAAAAACTCATTCACTCAGTTATCGTAGTTACCATTCTCTTCTTACTCGACTCTCAACTAAAAAATGCACAAAAGGATCTGACATTTCTTCTGTTTGCTCTTCTAATACATGACAGGCTAAAGCTGAAGGTGATGTTGAAGTGTCATCCACTGAGCCCCAGAGTGCACCGCACCATGCGCTACCCTCTGGATTCATCCCTGCTCCTGTCCAGCCTCAGACCTCTGATATGTCCAACGCTGTACGCATCGAACGACTGTCTGACGACGAGGACGTAGACATCACCGATGACCTGAGCGATGACGCGAGTCAGCCTGAGAACCAGTTAGATTTCAGGGATGAGAGCAAACATTCGGACCAGCCTCAAGACCAACGAGATCTAAGTCAGTGTACGGACAAGTTAAACAGTGATGTCTCGGACACAGTGGAAACATCTGATACGCCTGCTGAGGTTGTGTCTGAGGTGAACAGCTGCCCCTTTCATCCCGAATCAGAACCTGGAGATCCTCAAGAGTCCTGGGACACACAAACACAGCTCCAGCATGAGGATGAGTGCGCTGAAGGTACCTGCTGAATATGTTTATGTTGCATGCTGTGTATTCTTCAGCGTCATATCCATCACCTGATTATCTGCTCATTCAGCATCAAAATGAATATTATCCTTAAAGGTGGGGTCTCTGATGTTTGAAAGCCAATGTTGATATTTGAAATCACCAAAACAAACACGCCCCAACCCAAATGGGTCCCACCCCTGTATTGATAGCTCCGCCCACACATACATACGTAACCCAGGCAACCAATGAAAAGAAATGTGTCTTTATCATAGCTGAAGGGAAGAACAATATGATTGCAGATAAACAAGCAAAAATGACACACAAGCATAATCATGCAAAGGACGTCATATATTAGTTCTGTGTAACAAAGCAAAACCAACGTTACTCACCTATCGAGAAGGAAAAAAAGCGCCTCGGCCTCTTAAGTAAAGTTACTTAAGCCGCATATTCATGGATTGGAGTTTCCTGAGTCAATAACTCCTGAGCTAAACACTGTTACTACACAAAACGTGGTTGTAGCTGCCTCTCTACATTACTACGATATAAAAGAGGTGTTATTTGTGTAGTAACAGTGTTTAGCTCAGGAGTTATTGACTCGGGAAACTCCAATCTGTGAATATGCGCCAACTTCCTGCTCCTTCAGTTCTCTCCAGCGCTGGAAAGCTGATCCTATATTAACACGGTCCTACTTCTTGCCTTATCGTAAGCCTTTCTTCACTTTCTTTCTTTGTTTTTATCCTCCATGTCAATGTTAAAACCGCTTTCTGCTAATGTCACACATGCGCACTGAACATTCTCTCCGCAGCATATTGACAAGACACGCCCCTTTCTGCTCATTGGCTACACGTTTGTTTTGTTTTTGTTTAGTTTGTCGCCCCGACTCAGTTTTCTGAAGCATTTCTCAAACATCGGAGACCCCACCTTTAAGCACCGTGTAACTCTGGAGGCTTATTGATCTTGGTATTTCTTTTTGGAGATAAACTCGAGAAGAGTTCACCAGAGGACACAGAAGACCAGGATGAAGAAGAGGAGCTGAAGCCTCCTGAACAGGAAGTAACACTGGACACAAGCACCATCACCGAAGAAGAAAAGCAGGCCATCCCAGAATTCTTTGAGGGTCGTCTGTCAAAAACCCCTGAGCGATATCTGAAAATCCGCAACTACATTCTGGACCAGTGGTGAGTGTGTGGGGATCCTGATGGATTTATGTGACAAAATAAACTAAAAATGTGTCATTTAAAATGTGTCTGTGTGTGTTTAAGGGACAAGAGCAAACCCAAGTACTTGAACAAGACATCAGTGCGTCCCGGCTTGAAGAACTGTGGGGATGTGAACTGCATTGGCCGCATACACACCTACCTGGAGCTCATAGGGGCAATTAACTTCAACTGTGGTAATGCTCCTAACTCTCAGCTACTTTGTCTACTACTCTCTTTCTCTCCCATAGCCGTGCAAGTGTGTGCTTTTGTGGTACGACATAAAGATGGAAACGATTCATACATTTTCATATAAGATGTGTTTTGATCATTTTCACACCTATTTAATTAACTGTTGTTCTTCGTCCCGTTCCACAGAGCAGGCAATCTACAACCGTCCTCGCCCGGTGGACCGTTCTCGTCTAAAGGAAAGCAGAGACAGTCTGGAGGCTTATCAGCTCGCTCAGAGGCTACAGTCCATGGTGACTCTCAGTGTAGAAACATCTAGTAACCTGGGTTTATTTCTCTAGCGCCTCAGATCATGTCACTGTGTTCTCACCTCTCATTAGATGTTTATTTTCTGTTTAAATGTCTTTAAGCGCACAAGGAAGCGACGAGTGCGAGATGCATTTGGGAACTGGTGTGATGCTCGAGACCTTGAGGGCCAGACCTATGAGGTAGTGTGAATAAATGTACATCATGTATAAACTTCCTGTAATACAGTTTGTATGGGATAGATTCAGTTAGTACATCGGGTTGCCAGATTGGGGTAGTTTAAAAAAGCAAACAAAAAAAACTGCTGGATTTTTTTTTTTCTAGCAAATAGTCTGAATAAAATGTAATAAATTTACACAAAAGGACAAAATGAAGTACAGACTGTGTGTCTTTTACAATAAAAATATATATATATATATCAGATATATTGCAGAGGTTATAAAGGAGTGGAAAAATATCCACGTAAAATATTAGACATGCGTGTGACACTTGTTTCCCCAATCAGAATTTGCAAAATGTTAATCGTGAATTAAAAATATCATAAAAATTGTCAGTATATTTTATATAATACTCCCCTGAATAAGTACATAACAGTCCAGCAACTAATCACAGCTTTACGATCAGTCCACTCTCGATTGTGTTTGGACAATGATCACCGGTTGTGTCAAGTTTTTTTCTTTATTTATTTTTCTTTCCCCTCACATTTCAGCATTTGAGTGCGGAAGAGCTGGCCCTTAGGAGAGAAGAGATGAGAAAGAGGCAACCAAAACCTTGCAAACTCCCCAAGCGAGGGTGAGTGTGTGTATCTGTGGAACTCTGTCAGCTCGCATGCTGTTAGAAGTAGATACGGTAAACTGTACGTTAGGACTAAGATCTGAGTTGAGTTTTTCTGCTCCGCAGCTCTTTTGATCCGTTCCAGCTTATCCAGTGCAAACGCTTTGGAGAGGAGAGACCGGTAAAACCTCTGGCATTTACACCCATCGTAAAGTACACAGAGTGTCTGAATTTTTAATCCTCAAATCTTTTTGGTCCTCAGGAACCGTTCCGAGTGATCGTGTGTGCCGAAGCTCTGCTTGTCATGGATGTGGTAAGTTTACAGATGTAGACCTAGACAAGTCTAACTATGTGTACTGTGTGCGCTCATGTAATAAAGATCATCGCTTATCCCTCACAGCTCAGCTCCTGCACCGCTGTGTGTGTATTGTGCTGACAACATACACACCTGATTTCACTGCTCTCGCCAAATATAAAATAATGTAATTTCTCTCATGAGAAGCAGCCGAAATGTTTGCCAATTATCGAGATGGCTGTTGTAGTTTAAATAGTCATACCAAAAGAATGAATTTTGATTAAAAAAAAACGTATAATAAACAGAATTGGTCTGAGTTTCGTAATATGTCAGAAATTAAAGATGTTACATTGTCACTTACACTGACTTCTATTTCAGGATACAATCGTTTTTTGTTTTTTTTAACTTTTCAAGCACTTTCAAATTTCAGCACATTTTGCTTTGTATAAATGTTTCTCTCTCTTGCTCTTGTGTCAGCATGCTCATGTCTCTATGGGAGAAGTGATCGGACTCCTGGGAGGATCTTATGATCACGAAGACAAAGTGTTGAGGGTAAGAATAATGAATTCTCCAGATACAAATTAGGCTAGAATTCCATAAAACGTTTTTACACTGGTATATCCTTAGTAATAAGGCCAAACGTTTGGCTACACCTGACCATCACACATACATGCTTGTACATACAAGTCGAGATTTATTCCCACTTTACTGTTATAATGAGCTTCAGTCTTCTGTGAAGGCTTTCCACTAGATGTTGGAGTGTGTCTGTGTGGATTAGTGATCGTTCAGCTACAAGAGCATTAGTGAGATCAGACACTGATGTAAGATTGAGGAGGTCTGGGGTTCAGTTAGTGTTCCGGTTCATCCCAAAGGGGTTCAGAGGGGTTGAGTCAGAGTCAGGGCTCTGTGAAGGACACTAGAGTTCTTCCACTCCAACCTTAACATACCATGTCTTCATGGAGCTCTGTGCTTTTGAGCGCAGGTACGTTGTCGTGCAGATGCAGGTTTAGTCCTGTTAGATCCAGAAAAGTGAAACTGTAGGTAAACACATGTGGGTGTAATGGTCAGGTGTCCATACACTAATAGTTTGGGTGGCTGATGTCGTGTGTTTGTGTGTAGATTTGTGCAGCAGAACCATGTAACAGCCTCAGCACCGGACTACAGTGTGAAATGGATCCCGTCTCCCAGACTCAAGCGTCTGAGATGCTTGGGCTCAAAGGTCACAGTGTAGTTGGCTGGTATCACTCACATCCTGCTTTTGACCCAAACCCTTCGCTCAGAGATATTGACACTCAGGCCAAGTATCAGGTATGAATTAGAATGACAGGTGCATTGAATTTAGCTTCTTGAATTTTTTTTTTGAAATACATGTGATTTAAGCTTTGATTTTTATTAGTGGAACAAGTAGCAGATGGCGCTGAATCTCCTCAGCAGCCCCTGGGCTACTCACTAACTAACACTAACTAATAACATCTGTTCTAACGTCTGTCTTCTCTCACCTCCAGAACTATTTCTCCCGAGGAGGAGCTCCATTTATAGGAATGATTGTGAGCCCGTATAACCCCAGTAACTCATCCCCTGTGTCCCAGAACACATGTCTGCTGGTGCTGGAAGAGACTGAATCTGCTGGCACACAAAGTGTGTACTTAACTCCTCTGCACCTACAAGTCCAAACCATACAAGCAACCCAGTTCAGTAGAGTTGAAATAACTTGGGTCTAGTGTAAATCTGTAGAAATTTGAATTACTTCAAAACTCCTGAACACATTCAAGCTATTTGTGGCCTAGTGCCTTGAAATAAGTTTCTTATTCTGTGATGCGTTATGTTTATCTTAGAGCTTCCATACAAGTTTGAGTATCAAATCTCCACCGAGCCTCCAGACTTGACGCAAGTGATGAGAAGAGCAGAATGGGTGGTGTTCAAGTACAGGCAGTCATACGGGTTGGTACATTTCTGTCCTTTGCCTCCGTCACCTGTTGGAATGGTGACTTCAACTGTCCAACCTAATCAGTGTCTAATCTGTAGCTTTGTGAGATTAGATCAGACAGGAATCTCAGTGTGATTTGCAGCTGTTGTAGATGATGTGAGTTGTTTATCCAGCATTTATCCAATGAAAAAACAATGATAAAAAAACAATTATTCTGGTTAATTAGGCTTAGAATTAAATAAAGATTACACTTTACAGATTATTTTCCCCCTCTAAAAGGATTTAGAGCTCCTTTTATAAATTTAACATTAATAATTTGGTCCACTTTATTATGAACACTTGCACATTCATGCAGTTATCTGATCAATAAAATCATGCAGATGCAGGTCAAGAGCTTCCCTTAATGTTTACAACAACCATCAGAATGAAGAAACTCAGTGACTTTGGCCATGGCGTAGTTGACTTTAGTGACTTTGGCCATGGCGTAGTTGACTTTAGTGACTTTGGCCATGGCGTAGTTGACTTTAGTGACTTTGGCCATGGCGTAGTTGACTTTAGTGACTTTGGCCATGGCGTAGTTGACTTTAGTGGCTTTGGCCATGGCGTAGTTGACTTTAGTGGCTTTGGCCATGGCGTAGTTGACTTTAGTGGCTTTGGCCATGGCGTAGTTGACTTTAGTGGCTTTGGCCATGGCGTAGTTGACTTTAGTGGCTTTGGCCATGGCGTAGTTGACTTTAGTGACTTTGGCCATGGCGTAGTTGACTTTAGTGGCTTTGGCCATGGCGTAGTTGACTTTAGTGGCTTTGGCCATGGCGTAGTTGACTTTAGTGGCTTTGGCCATGGCGTAGTTGACTTTAGTGGCTTTGGCCATGGCGTAGTTGACTTTAGTGACTTTGGCCATGGCGTAGTTGACTTTAGTGACTTTGGCCATGGCGTAGTTGACTTTAGTGACTTTGGCCATGGCGTAGTTGACTTTAGTGACTTTGGCCATGGCGTAGTTGACTTTAGTGACTTTGGCCATGGCGTAGTTGACTTTAGTGACTTTGGCCATGGCGTAGTTGACTTTAGTGACTTTGGCATTGGCGTAGTTGACTTTATTGACTTTGGCCATGGCGTAGTTGACTTTAGTGGCTTTGGCCATGGCGTAGTTGACTTTAGTGGCTTTGGCCATGGCGTAGTTGACTTTAGTGACTGTGGCCATGTTGTAGCCGATGGTACCAAATGGGCTCATTTTGAGTATTTCAGGCACTGCTGATCTTTTTGAGTAAGTGACAGTTCCCAGACTGAAACAAGATTACGTTAGAAAAGAAAATCATCTGATCTTATTCTAGTCTTGAGCTGTCCAGTTTGTGTGTCTGAGTCTCAGATTCCTGTTCTTGTCTGTCTGGAGTGGAACCTCATGTGGTCTTCTGTTGTTGTAGCTCATCCACCATCCATGGTTCTGAGATCCATGGTTCTCGAGAAGTCTGCTCGTTCTCCTCTGATATCTCTCATCAACAAAGTGTTTAAACCTGTTGACTTACTGCTCACTCGAATCTGTTGTGTGTGAAAATCACAAAAAATTTTTGAACTCCTCAAATCAGCCAAATGGGTCTCAACAGAGATCACAGAGATCAGATCTTTTCTTCATTCTGATGTTTGGTACGAACCTTAACAGTGACTCTGAAGCTGCAAGCGTTTTTTTTTTTTTTTTTTTTCTTTGTGCTGTAGCCACGTTAGATAACTAACGTTCTGTTCGCCGCAGGAGTTTTACTCGTTCATTCTGGTGAGTGTTTACATCCCTCCGCAAGCGCAAGTGAACCCGGCTTTACAGATACTCGCTGATATGATCACAGAGAGTGAGCAACAACACCCGGACTCTTTACTAATAATTCTCGGGGACTTTAAAAAAGCGATTCTCTCACGTGAACTGCCAAAATACAGACAGCATGTTACATGTCCCACCAGAGACAGTAACACACTGGATCACTGTTACACTACAATAAAGGATGCATATCACTCTGTCCCACGGGCAGCTCTGGGACTCTCTGATCACTGTTTAGTTCATCTGATACCGACCTACACTCAGAAACTGAAATCAGCTAAACCTGTATTAAGGACTGTAAAAAGATGGACTAAGGAAGCGGAGCAGGATTTACAAGCCTGTTTCTCTCTCACTGATTGGACTGTTTTTGAAGCTGCTGCCACCAACCTGGACGAGCTCACAGAGACTGTAACATCATATATCAGTTTCTGTGAGGATTTGAGTATTCCTACCAGGACTCACTTAACTTACAACAATGATAAACCATGGTTCAGTGCAAAACTCAGCCAGCTCCGTCAGGCCAAAGTGGATGCTCACAGAAATGGGGATATAGTCTTGTACAAACAGGCCAAATACACACTTGAAAAGGAGATCAGAGTGGCAAAGAGGAATTATTCTGAAAAGCTACGGATTCAGTTTTCCTCTAATGACTCAAATTCAGTGTGGAAAGGTCTGAAAGCCATCACCAACTACACAACACCATCCCCCATCACTGTGGTGAATCAACAACTGGCAGATGACCTGAACGAGTTCTATTGCAGGTTTGAAAAAGCTCAATTCACACCTCCTGGAACCACATCTAAAATTCAGTTCAGTGAAGATGAGGTGTGTCAGGTCTTCAGGAAGATCAAGAGAAGAAAGGCACCAGGCCCAGACAGCGTTTCACCAGCCTGTCTGAAAACCTGTGCTGATCAGCTGGCCCCCATCTTCACACGGATCTTCAACAGATCACTGGAGCTGTGTGAAGTCCCCTCATGCTTCAAAAGCTCCACCATCATCCCCATCCCAAAGAAACCCAAAATTACTGGACCAAATGACTACAGACCTGTTGCTCTAACGTCTGTGGTTATGAAATCATTTGAAAGACTGGTTTTGGCTTATCTGAAGGACATCACTGGACCCTTACTGGACCCTCTGCAGTTTGCCTACAGAGCAAACAGGTCTGTGAATGATGCAGTCAATATGTGTTCTGCAGCATCTGGACAGACCAGGGACTTATGTGAGGATCCTGTTTGTGGACTTCAGCTCTGCCTTTAACACCATCATCCCATCACTCATCCAGCCCAAATTAACCCAGCTCTCCGTGCCCTCCTCTGTCTGTCAGAAAGCTAGTGCGACTGGGAAAACTCAAATCCAGCACCCGCACCATCAACACTGGCGCCCCTCAAGGATGTGTCCTCTCCCCACTGCTCTTCTCCCTGTACACAAACGATTGCACCTCTAATGACCCCTCTGTCAAGCTCCTGAAGTTTGCAGATGACACCACACTGATCGGGCATATCCAGGACGGTGACGAGTCTGCCTACAGACAGGAGGTTGAACGGCTGTCTGTCTGGTGCAGTCTTAACAACCTGGAACTAAACACGCTCAATACAGTGGAGATGATCGTGGACTTCAGGAGAAACCTCTGCACTTCAGTTACCGTTTGGTTCAGCTCAGCTACCAAATCTGACCTCAAAAGACTACATATTCCGGACTGCTGAGCGAACCATTGGCACAACTCTCCCCACTCTCCATGATCTGTACTTCTCCAGAGTGAGCAAAAGGGCAAAGACAATCTCTCTGGACCCCTCAACTCCAGCACACTCCCTCTTTGAACAGTTGCCATCTGGTATTATATATGTGTTCGTGTCTTGTCAATGTCATTCTGTTACACTGTGCAGCTTCTGTACTAAAACATTCCTCGTATACTTGCCAATAAAGATCATTCTGATTCTGATTCTGATAACTGGAGTAAAATGTGCAGGAGTTCACCATCCATAATAAAGTGGATGTTGAGTGTATGTTCAGCACAAGTGTATCTTTTCTCAGTCTTTACAATTTCTTTTAAACAAATAGCAATATAGATAGAATAGATAGAATAGAATAGAATAGAATAGAATAGAAATACACTGCTAAAAAAAATAAAGGGAACACTTAAACAACACAATGTAACTCCAAGTCAATCACACTTCTGTGAAATCAAACTGCCCACTTAGGAAGCAACACTGATTGACAATCAATTTCACATGCTGTTGTGCAAATGGAATAGACAACAGGTGAAAATTATAGGCAATTAGCAAGACACCCCCAATAAAGGAGTGGTTCTGCAGGTGGTGACCACAGACCACTTCTCAGTTCCTATGCTTTCTGGCTGAAGTTTTGGTCACTTTTGAATGCTGGCGGTGCTTTCACTCTAGTGGTAGCATGAGACGGAGTCTACAACCCACACAAGTGGCTCAGGTAGTGCAGCTCATCCAGGATGGCACATCAATATGAGCTGTGGCAAGAAGGTTTACTGTGTCTGTCAGTGTAGTGTCCAGAGCATGGAGGTGCTACCAGGAGACAGGCCAGTACATCAGGAGACGTGGAGGAGGCCGTAAGAGGGCAACAACCCAGCAGCAGGACCGCTACCTCTGGTGGTATGAGGGCCCAACGTCCACAGGTGGGGGTTGTGTTTACAGCCCAACACCGGGCAGGACGTTTGGCATTTGCCAGAGAACACCAAGATTGGCAAATTCGCCACTGGCGCCCTGTGCCCTTCACAGATGAAAGCAGGTTCACGCTGAGCACATGTGACAGACGTGACAAAATCTGGAGACGCCGTGGAGAACGTTCTGATGCCTGCAACATCCTCCAGCATGACCGGTTTGACAGTGGGTCAGTAATGGTGTGGAGTGGCATTTCTTTGGAGGGCCGCACAGCCCTCCATGTGCTCGCCAGAGGTAGCCTGACTGCCATTAGGTACCGAGATGAGATCCTCAGACCCCTTGTGAGACCATATGCCGGTGCAGTTGGCCCTGGGTTCCTACTAATGCAAGACAGTGCTAGACCTCATGTGGCTGGAGTGTGTCAGCAGTTCCTGCAAGATGAAGGCATTGATGCTATAGACTGGCTATAGACTATAGACATTCCCCAGACCTGAATCCAGTTGAGCACATCTGGGACATCATGTCTCGCTCCATCCACCAACGCCACGTTGCACCACAGACTGTCCAGGAGTTGGCGGATGCTTTAGTCCAGGTCTGGGAGGAGATCCCTCAGGAGACCATCCGCCACCTCATCAGGAGCATGCCCAGGTGTTGTAGGGAGGTCATACAGGCACATGGATGCCACACAATACTGAGCCTCATTTTGACTTGTTTTAAGTACATTACATCAAAGTTGGATTAGCCTGTAGTGTGTTTTTCCACTTCAATTTTGAGTGTGACTCCAAATCCAGACCTCCGTGGGTTAATAAATTTGAATTTCATTGATAATTTTTGTGTGATTTTGCTGTCAGCACATTCAACTATGTAAAGAACAAAGTATATAATAAGACTATTTAATTCATTCAGAGCTAGGATGTGTTGCTTAAGTGTTCCCTTTATTTTTTTGAGCAGTATATTTGTGGTAGCTCAGTGGTTAAGGTGTTGGGCTACTGATCGGAAGGTCATGGGTTCGAACCCCAGGTCCACCGAGCTGCCACTGCTGGGCCCCTGAGCAAGGTCCTTAACCCTGTTACAAGGTGCTTAGTTGTAAGTCACTCTGGGTAAGGGTGTCTGCTAAATGTAATAGATATAGAAAATAGAAATATTTTCCACCATATGATCATCTCTCTTGGTTTCTCCCGCAGGTCTGTGAACATGGAAAGACTCTACCGCAGAGATTCCTCGCTCACATGCCTGGAAAAGGTAATAACCTACAAATAGGATACACTTTTAATCTCATTTTAAATATACAGAGTTGAACTGTAAGTGTAACTGTAACTGTTCCACAGATGCTCACATCACTTAGGATGATTCTCGCAGAGATCCCAGAGAGAGAGACATTTCTATTCCAGATCGAAGCTTTGTTCATTACTTGTTTCATAGATAAGCGAAAAACCGAGCAAGCTTCTTGCACCTCTTCTCATCTTCATGAGCAATGTAAAGAGTTTCCTCCAAACATGTTCACCACCTCTGAGCTGATGGACAGCGGTGAGATCTTGGACTCTGAGGAGATGTGTTTATCAGGGGAGCAGACCATCATGAGCACTAGCAGCTCTGATAACGTGTTTAATAGTACAGGTTCTGGAAACCAAGATGTATCTGGTAAAGATGTAAATATTCCTCTGCTACCATCAGCCACACCTGAGGATTGATCTTCATCTCACCTGATGAGCAGCTAAGTTATAAAGGAGAGCTCCTGTTGTTGCTGAGTAATATAATTCAGCTGTATTTTGTAGTGACCAATGATCATTTTTCAAGTACTGTATCTCTTTAATTGTCTTTAATTGTGGCAATCTCTAAATCTCATCGTAACAACACAGATGCACTTAAAACTAGTCAGTGTTAACCAAATCTAGTGTGTTCACTAGCTAAGAGTTCTGTACTTTCTCTCTAATGTTCTCAGTGATCAATGTATTTTTCACCATTTAGCTTTTAACAAACAAACACTCATTCAGATATGTTTAGTGTTTGGGAATCCTACATTGTTTTATATATAAAAACAAATCTGGACATTACTCTGAGTGAGCACTTTATTAGGAACACTATAATAACGATAGTCTTAATTGCATCACACAATTTCTGCAGTTTGCCAGGTTTTCTCCTGTTCTACCACATTCTATAGGTGTTCTATTGGATCGAGGTCCGCTCACCGAATTCATGTTCATGAAACCAGTTTGAGATGACTTTTGCTTTTTGATATCGTGTGTTAAGATGCAAAATTGTACCTAGAAAACATTCCTCACACCATTTACACCATCTTCACCAGCTTGGACTGCTGATACAAGTCTTCATCTGTCTGGTTTGATTGAATCTGTGTCCACTGAAGCATCAGCTTTGTGTTTTTGGCTGATAAGAAGAAGAACCTTGCATGTTTTTTTTGTAGCTCAAACACCAAAGATTGAAATGTGCATTCTGAGATGCTTTTATACTCACCACTATTGTACGGTGTGATTATCTGAGTTACTGTAGGCTTTCTGTCAACCTAAATTGATCTCTCGCAATCCATCTGCAGAACTGCTGCTCAGTGGATGTTTTTTCTTTATTTATCCATACTGAGTAAACGTTAGAGGTGTGTGTGTGTGTGTGTGTGTGTGTGTGTGTGAGAGAGAGAGAGAGAGAGAGAGAGAGAGTGTGTGTGTGTGTGTAAGAGAGAGAGAGAGAGAGAGTGTGTGTGTGTGTGTGTGAGAGAGAGAGAGAGAGAGAGAGAGAGAGAGTGTGTGTGTGTGTGTGAGAGAGAGAGAGAGAGAGTGTGTGTGTGTGTGTGTGAGTGAAAATCCCAGGAACTCACACAGTTATCAAAATACTCAAACCAGCCAGTCTGGCAACCACAATCAGAATCACTGAGATCACATTTTCCCCACATTCTGATAGCTGGAAGTCATCATTACTCACAGCTGCTTGCTGTATCTACATTATGTTTCTGCCTGCTGTCTCATGATTAGATCCTTGTATTAATAAACATAACCCTAATAAAGTGCTCAGTGAATGTAGTTCTCTGTGTTATACACTATATACATCAATATGCTTGTTTGTTTTTCTTTGTTATCTGAATGCCTGAGTGGTCTGTATCTTGTAAATCAGTGTTGCGGAGCACTTTGTGGTTTTATTTAAATAAAATAATTTAGTTTCTTTTCTTTTCATGGCTTGAGAGTTTTTCATCTAAAGACCACAAACATATAAATAAATAAATAAATAAATAAATAAACAAACAAACCTTTAACTACCTTCTCGTGTTAATTTGGAAAGTTCCATAAAATCTGGTGACTGCTGTTCGGTGAATTATTATTTATTCAGACAAAAAAATATTTCCAAAGAGCTCAATATTTACCAAGACAAAATGTGATACTCACCCCGGTGTGGAACCATATCTACACGCGCTGTTCAAGAGGGGACCGTTTTAGATGTAACAGCGAACTCTTGAGAACTACAACAAATACAACAACGACGACGGAAACTTGACCGAACAGCTTTCAGTCTAGCGAAATTTACAAATATAACTTCCGTAACTGCACCGCCATTAACTAATGGTATGGTGACAAGTCAGTGCTGGTGTTTTCTACTGCAACAAATGACATCCTGCATGTAGTGTTGTGTACAATGTTTTTATTTTGCACTCGTGTTTGTCGAACGGCTCAAACTTCACCGACCTTCAGCCGACTTCAGTGTCAGAAACAATCTCGTCATGGCTGGAGCTCGAGAAGTCCGGGGTCAGTCTCAACCTCGGCGATTTGTTCGAGCCGTTCTTCTGTTTCTCACAGGACTATTTTGCCAAGACTTCTTTCCCCGGCTTCAGTCGGTGTCTCACATTTTCCTGTGAAGGAGTTTCACACTTCAGCTGGACTCCACACTCCGCCTGCTGCACTGCTGTGGCTGCTGGTCAAACCTCTGCAGAAGGTCACAGCCATCATCGTGGGCAGGTGAGGAATCTTACAGAAAAGCTGCACCACCAGCAGAGAAGGATGGACCAGACTACATGCTAACATACACGATAAGACTACAACGACATAAAGACGTCTCTCTCTCTCTGTCACTGTCTCTCTCTCTCTGTCACTGTCTCTCTCTCACTGTCTCTGTCTCTCTCTCACTGTCTCTGTCTCTCTCTCTCTCTCTCTCTCTCTCTCTCTCTCTCTCTCTCTCTCTCTGTCACTGTCTCTCTCTGTCTGTCACTCTCTGTCACTTTCTCTCTCTGTCACTGTCTCTCTCTCTCTCTCTGTCACTGTCTCTCTCTCACTGTCTCTGTCTCTCTCTGTCACTGTCTCTCTCTGTCTGTCACTGTCTCTCTGTCACTGTCTCTCTCTCTCTGTCACTGTCTCTCTCTCTGTCTCTCTCTCTCTGTCACTGTCTCTCTCTCTCTGTCACTGTCTCTCTCTCTTTGTCACTGTCTCTCACTGTCTCTGTCTCTCTCTCACTGCCTCTGTCTCTCTCTCACTCTCTCTCTCTCTCTCTCTCTCTCTCTCTCTGTCTCTCTCTCACTGTCTCTGTCTCTCTCTCACTGTCTCTCTCACTCTCTCTCTCTCTCTCTCTCTCTCTCTCTCTCTCTCTCTCTCTCTCTCTCTCACTCTCTCTCACTCTTTTTTAAATCTCTCATTTGAAGTGAATAATGCAAACAGAAAGTGCAGCTGATTGCGTGAAGATCAGGTGCCAGTTAGGTTATTGTTCATCTGGAGAACATAAGAATGTACAGTAGAAGTTATACATCTTTTTTGTCACTCAAAGAAATGAACAGAACATTTTCTACAAGTGGATTTTTTTCGGGCAAATGAAGCAAAATAAGCAGACATGTCATGATCGGACGATTCTGTGCCTCAGTAAACCTCTGTGTGTTTTTTCAGATGTTTACTGCTTGTTGGTTCTTTATTACATTGTTAAAATATTGAGTATTTGAGGTTGGTCTGATAAAATGGTAGCATGTAAAATACAACATTCAGTAATGACTGTTATGTTTGTGCTCTTTACCCCAGTGTTCAGCTGTAAACCTTTTTATTGTTATTTTTCTTAAAAATCAAAATATTAATTATTAATACTATGTTATTACACATAATAATAACATCCATATGTTATGGAGCTATTGTACATTTTTCTGATTCATTAAATTGACATTCTCAGTTTAACACATATGTTTATCTCTGAAAAACATTTAGTAAAAACAGGCACTTAGAGTTTGTGTGTTTTGTAGCAGGCTGGATGTCTTGTGCAGATTGACGCCAGAGTCAGAAGCCAGCTGATATTTGCTGCATGACAGAACAGAAGTCTGTCTCACTTAAATAATGAAAGATATTATAAGGTGTGATATCCTGCCTTGATGCCCAATGACGCCTGAGATAGAAGTTCGGATAACTGTTAGAAACTGAATGAATGAATGAATATCCACAGCCGTCTGCTTTAAGGTCTGTTGATTGAATGCTATAGATCTCTGAGTCTGGAAACTGAATTCTATTTGTTTTTACACAATAATAATCACATTTTTAGCTGTAGCCATAAATACAATAATAAGGGATTATAACATTCATGGAATTTTATGTGTGCAATTTGAAAATAGTTGTCATGTCACTTCTAGAAAGAAAAAGCATTCACTTCAGCATAAGGGAACTGAATCTGTGATGCTGGAAATGAAATAAGTTGAGCTACAGGAGCTATGGTTGACTGAAAATATCTCCAGATTTCCTGTACAACTTAGAAGACAAAATACACAATAGCCCTCAAATGTTTGCATGGCAATGTTAAACCCATGATATTTGATTAGTACCTTATTTAACACCTCACAGGAAATGCTAAGTGCAGCACTTTAAAAAACAGACCAAATTTCAGCATAACCTCAGCTGCTTAAACAGGTTATTGTATATTGATTTTACAATATTATGAATATCAAACAGTAATAGTAAAGTCCTGAATATTTCATTAAAGTGTTATAGACATACATTAAGGCTTTACAAAAGGCTGAGCCATAAACCAATGCCCTTTTTCACACCTCATGAGACATGGAAACATTAGCATCTGTGAATTATTAGCTTAGCTTCCCAGCTAGCATTAGTAGTAGGCTTATTTATTAGCACACAGATTTGGAAAAAGGGACACATTTTAAGGTAATATCTATAACAACTATTTAAAAAAAAAACAACTTAATAGATTTTAGCAATAAAGCTAGATATAGCTAAAATTCTAGCTAAAGTTAGCTAATATCTTTTATCTAACATCTGACTGAATTCTCTCTCTCTCTCTTTCTCTCTCTCTCTCTCTCTCTCTCTCCCTCTCTCTCTCTCTGTGTCTGATTGTAGAAGTATCAGGAAATGGTGGAAGGCTTTGCCCCCCAATAAGAAGCAGCTCTTGCGCGAGTGGGCATGGCAGCGACGCTGGCGTCTGACAGGAGTTGGCACAGGGTTGATGCTCTTCATCTCTCTGTTCTTTTTCACCTACATGGAAGAGAGTCCTCTGACTGGCAGAAGCCGATTACTGGTTTTCAGCAAGGAGACCTTTATTAAACTGACTGAGCATGCTACAGAATTGGTACGAGTCTTCTCTCATAATTACAGCTATAATTTAGGAGATGTTGTAGCTCAGTTGTAAAAGATGAGATTATATAAAATGAGATGTGGATAAGGGCATCTGCCAAATGTCATAAATGTAAGCTATAGACTAACCGTCAACTGGACTACTTAGGAGAATTCTCTGACTGTCCCTAATACTTCTATACATTCTGTTCCTCCTCTCCTCCTCTTTACATCCTAACAATTCTCCCTTATTCAATAGCCCTGAAGTAGGCAAAGTGCTGTGTGCATGGGATTGATGAATGTGCAACTGAAATTGCAGTAAATCTGGTTGTTTTAACCAAGATTATCCTGCAAGTTTTTTTTTTCAACTACATTTAAGTTCCCAGTTATAGGCTAACTTGAAATTACGTAAATTCCCTTTAATTCCTATGGAAAGTTTCCAGTCGTGAAAATTCCAGGAATTTTGCAACCCTAGTAGTGAAACGTTTCAATCTAACTAGAAAGAATGTGACCAGACTTAACACTCAGATAACCACACCTGGATGACTGAGAATCTTCACCGACTGTAGACTAACTATTGTACTAATACTACTATTATTCTGCTACTATTAGTCTATTACACCAACTACTACTTTATTACTACTGCTACTACTGATACATAACTGCTGCTAGTGCTACTGCTACTATACTACACTACTAATACTGCCACTACAACTAAACGTCTATCACTACTGTTACTTCTACTATTACTACTAATACTACTTCTATATTACTACTGCTACTACTATATATACTCATATACTACACTGTATTACCACTACTACTGTGTCTATTTCTTTACTACTAGTACTGTTAGTTCCACTACTACTTAAAGTTGGGGTCTTTGTTGTTTGAAAGCCAATGTTGACATTTGAAATCACCAAAACAAATACGCTCCTAACCCAAATGGGTCCTACCCCTGTTTTGATAGCTCTGCCCACACATACACCATACAAGTATAACCCAAGTATAACCCAGACAAGTATTATGGTGGAACCTGTTGGGGCAGCTGACCGAGGGGATATTTTTATCAATGATAATACTCAATGACTCAATGAATAATACTATGGTAAAACAAATGTGTTATTGTAGTACTGTGTGTTGTGAAAGGCTTAGCTCCGATTCACGCGGAAGACGTTCAGTTCTCTCCAACGCTGGAAAGCTGATCCTATATTAACACGGGTCCTACTTCTCGCCTTATCTAGCGACCGTTCTTCGCTTTCTTTCTTTGTTTTTATCCTCCATGTCAATGTTAAAACCGCTTTCTGCTAATGTCACACATGCGCACTGAACACTCTCTCTGCCGCATATTGACAAGACACGCCCCTTTCTGCTCATTGGCTACACGTTAGTTTTGTTTTTGTTTTGTTTGGCGGCCCAAAGCAGTTTTCTTAAGCATTTCTCAAACAACGGAGACCCCACCTTTAACTTCAGTTATTACTACTGCTACTACGTCTGCTATTACTACTATAGTATTACTTGCTACTAGTAGTTCTACTCCTGCTACTATTTACTACTATTGTATCTCCTTAACTCTTATTACTGCTGCTACTAATTCTAAATTCAAATACGCCACACAATTTCTTTTTAAATAAATATGTAGACATCATCCTTGTTTGTCAAGCACTACTTGTAGCATTGCTGGCACCATAGTTACTACGCAGAGAGACAAGCGAATTTTATGAAAAAGCGTGGAAAAACCTTTTAGCATTTACATCATTTATCTGAATAGCCATTGTCTATCAAGAATACTTGACAACTTGAACATGGGTTTCAGCAGCTATTATGCAGGCTGCACTTTATCTAGTGTTCAAAATCAGAAACATAGATTCAAGTGTGTTTTCTTGCCAGGCTCAAATACTCCAGTTGATAACCAGGATTGTTTCTGGGCTGGTCATCACCACAATAATTTTGTTTCACTTACATACATGAATTCTAATGATGCAGTTTTCTACGCCATATTACTTATACACCAAGTCATTGGGTAGATCTGTTATTCAAGTGTTTTCCGATTAATCACCATGTACTTGTGTTTTTTTTTTGCTTTCTTTCTTTGCTTACTTTTTTGTTTTTTTACTAGTGCTTAGAGGAGCACGAGAATTCGTTGATCCCTGATTTTGACCCCAGGTATCAGGTGGTTAAGCGAGTGGTCCAACACTTGGTCGATCGAAACGAGGATATTGAAGGGATGAAATCTGTTCCCTGGACCGTTCATTTGATCGAGAGCCCCACTGCCAATGCTTATGTCCTGCCTGTAAGTGAGTCAGGAGATAGAAGAATGTATGGAGCTTTTTATTTGGGTTGAATCCAAATGATTCAGGAATATTCAGTGTGAAACTCTCACCTTTAGATATTTGACATCTTTAGATATTTACATCTTGTAGTATATTCTGAGTCTTTTAGTTCCTCACGTTGAAGTGCTTTCACATGAACTGACCATTTGAATGAACTTGCCTCTCTCTCTCTCTCTCTCTCTCTTTCAATTTCTCTCTTACTTTCTCTCTTTCTATTTTGAGACGAAATAGGTGGTCAGTGCCAAAGCAAACACAGACCTACATTCACCAAATTGGCAACCGTGTGGTTAGTTTTGTTAAACTGTGTGTGTGGTTATGTTTGGTGGATGTGTGGGCATCTTTTTATGCCTTGATGTGCACCAAATATGTCACAGTTTTGATTTTCTTGAGGAAATATGCTTTAATTTATTTTTTTTTAATTATTACACCGTAGCTTTTTATTTTTTATCACGTTGGAGCTTTAATTAGTTACATTATAATGAGATGAGAGAGACCTTTATTAATCCCCCTTAATAAAGTTGATACAGTGGTTCAAGTAAGAAGAATCAAACAAATGTATAGTATAAAATGATATAATCTATTGTGTGCGTGTGTGTGTGTGTGTGTGTGTGTGTGTGCGCAAAAGAATGGGATGATATTTGTCTTTACAGGAATGCTGGAGGCTGTTGGAGACATCCATCAGCTGGCTTTTGTCCTGGGGCATGAGATGGCCCACGCTCTGATCGGTCATGCTGTAAGTGCTACACCGCAATGCCTTCATGTAGGCTGATTTAGAGTAATCCTGTTGTGTAGTACGTTGTAGGAGACGCATTAGCATCCCATCATCCTCCTTGCTGTCCCGCTGAATTCTGTTTAGGAAGAAAAACACCCTTCATCGTGCTTTTAAACGGCCTGTTTATCTCGCTTTTGCTCACATCATGCTTTGCTTTCATCTCTGCATCAGCGCTAAATTGAAATGAAGCGAGCATCCTGTCTAAAAGGCGTTAAGTGTGTTTAGGGGTGCAGTTATAACGTTTCAGAGCTGTTGCATCATGCGTCGTGGTGAGACCGTGGGCAGAATTTCGAACGAACGCAGCATAGCTTAGCACGGAACATCCTGTGGAGTTAAATAATGGATAAGCGAAGATAATCGACATCAGCCTGAGAATCAAAGATAGAATAACAGAAATTTGTTTGCTCAGCTGTCTTCAGTGTTTCAGAGGTTTTTTTTTTCCACGTTAACTCGTTCCAGCCTTTTTAAAAATGATTACTTAATAAAACCAGAAATCTTCATTTTTGTGCTACTGCATGCATAACCTACTGCAGTTGTTTATTATTTGACACTTTTTCAGCAGCACATTTAAAAAATAATAAATAAAAAATCCTATTGTAAATTTCAGTGACGAGTGCCAGTGTGTTATAGGCTAGTCAGTCATGTGAAGACTCCAGATCCTTATCTGTCTCTATTAAATGTTTACCTCAGGGCTGTGTGTGTGTGAGATGGCAGAAGAGAGAGAGAGTGGATTTTTATTAGACGAGTGTCACGTTTATCTTTGCTGAGACAGTTGAGAATGAATGAATGAATGAATGAATGAATGAATGAAGTGCATTTTAACGACTGTGACTGCCAGGCTGCTTGGACTGAGATCACTGGCTGATATTAGAGCGAGAGGGAAGAGAGCCTCGTTTGCTCTCCGATGCGACAGGCTGTTGGAACGGGTTTGTTCTGACGAGGCCCGCAGGTAATATAAAGTTTCTGATGCCATCTGCATTGCGGCACATTTCACTATTGCAGTTCGCACTCGCAGAAAACAGTCTGATAGCTGTGGCATTACATTCGGTTCATTTACATACTCACATTTTAGTTCTGTGATAATTACTGATTAATCTTATGGATGAATGAATGAATGAATGAATGAATGAGTTGTTAATGTGGAATTTCACACATTACTGATTCGTCCAAAAATCTCTCTCTCTCTCTCTCTCTCTCTCTCTCTCTCTCTCTCTCTGTCTGTCTGTCTGTCTGTCTCTCTCTCTCTCTCTCTCTGTCTCTCTGTCTCTCTGTCTCCCTCTCTCTGTCACCCTCTCTCTGTCTCTCTCTCTGTCTCTCTTTCTGTGTCTCTCTTTCCGTGTCTCTCTCTCTCTCTCTCTCTCTCTCTCTCTCTCTCTCTCTCTCTCTCTCACTCAGGCAGAGCAGGCTAGTTTGTCCCATGTGCTGGATTTGTTATCTATGGTCCTGTTGACAATGATTTGGGCGATCTGTCCTCGAGACAGTCTTGCTTTGTTGGGTCAGTGGATACAAGGCAAACTAGTTGAGGTGAGAACGTCTTGCATTTCAACGTCCCACATCCACAGAACCAAAGATTTTATTAAAATGCATTTTCATTTTATGTTCAGTTTAAATCAGTAACATTTAGAAATATTTGTGTGCCAATAGAAAGCTAGCGGTCTGCAGTGAGAACTTTTCTGTTACAAAGCATGCTTTGGGTTTTCTAGAAGAAATGGATGGAAAATTGCACTACTGTAATAATAATAATAATAATAAGTGACGGGGTGTTTAAATTGAAGTTTAATTGTCACTTTTGTTTTTATTGAACCCTTTTGTTCTGCATTATAATACACTAGCTCTTCTGTGTCGAGTTCTTTTCCTTTCGTTATTCTCCTTCTGTTATTTCATGAAAATATTGCCTATACTTACATTTATAATGGAAAATATCTTCTTATTCATGGTAAATGCTAAAATCAGTATCATTTAGAGAAATAAAGTTATTTAAAACCATAATTTACAGATAATGGAGTTATAACAAAAAAGCTAACACCAGGTCATGGTAGTGAGCACAAACCATTAGACCTTATCACAGCTGTGTTGGTTGTGTATTAAGTGAATGCTCTGTTGCAGATTTTGTTTAACAGACCTTACAGTCGGAAACTAGAAGCAGAGGCTGATCAAATTGGACTGCAGCTGGCAGCGAAGGTACACCACACATCAACAATAAAGGATCCAAACTCTAAATAACACCAGTGTTTATATAGTGTCATTTAATTCTACAGTTAGATAATGGTATGTTGCATCATAATGCAGAACATACTAATAAACCTGATCAGTTGGACACTGGATTGTTGTTTAATGGATTTAGTGGACACAAAGTCTGCATTAGATGGCAGTGTTCACACACACACACACACACACACACACACACACACACAGTAGTACATGCTGTGCCATGTAGCGCTCTCATAATTCTTGTAATAAACAAGTTGATTCCTATTTTCTAAATGCAAAAGAAAGTACGATTACAAAAACAGCACATACAGGATAATTACAGTACAATTACAATACAATACAATAATTGTTTCATTACATTTACAATTACAATATAATTACAGAACAATTACGATATTTGAATACACTTACAGTACAGTGCAATTACAAAAGAATTACAATACAATTACAGTGTAATTACATTTATACCTGTTGGAAATTGCTTGCAGTTTTTTTCTGTGGGTTTAAACAGTATTTGAATGCAATTAACTCTCTCTTTTTTCTTCCTTTTTTTCTCTGTTCTTTCTTTCTTTCTTTCTTTCTTTTTTCTTCCTTCCTTCCTTCCTTCCTTCCTTTCTTCTTCTTCTTCTTCTTCTTCTTCTTCTTCTTCTTCTTCTTCTTCTTCTTCTTCTTTCTTCCCAGGCATGTGTGGATGTGAGATCCAGCCCTGTCTTTTGGCAGAAGATGGAGTTATCCAATCAATTATCAGAAGAATTCACTATGCCTGAGTGGTTTTCCACCCACCCCTCCCACCGCAGTCGCATCACACAACTTGACCACCTTGTTCCTGCGGTAACGCCACACAAACCCACATGTCTCTCTGCACTATCACACAGCTCATGCACATCTACCCACCAAGTAAAGACCATGATCTTCATGGAGTTTCTTTAAAGTGGGGTCTGTGAATCACAGCCAATAATCTGTGATCATGGAAATATTTGTTTAGAGTGGTGGAAATCATGCACCAAAGATGCCTCACGTTTAATGTGTTGTGTTGATTTTTTATTAATAGAAAGATCCCTGCTTTTCTTTTGATTGTTTGACAACAATCCGTATTAGAGGTGTTTGAAGAATTATTTTAGAGTCAGTCCCTGGCTTTTAGAGTTAAACCACTGGATTAAACGTTAGCAGCAACAACAAAATATGTTGAACGATTTTTGGAATAATGTTCCATTTCTTTGCACTGCTTTCTACTCCTTTCTCTGATGTACACTGCCAAAACCCCACAATTGGTTTTCCAGAAATTTGTACTATGCACACATTCTTGTGTGATACCAATCCAAGTAATCTAGCACCTTAAATTGCCTTGCTTGTCTCTAAGACAGTGTTCAAACATGTGCACGCACAAACACACACACACACACGCACGCACGCACACACACACACACACACACACCCACACACACACAAGGGTGAGTTCCAGCTCATCAACACAGGACTGTCAGAGACAAAAATCCTTTGTCAGAGGCTAAATTATTCACTTGGAGTTTGCACGGCACTTCCTCAGAGCTTTGCTTAATGACACACGAGTAGCTATAATGACTGAGGGATCAGTGGAGGCCTTCTCAGATTGACCGGTGTGATGAAAAAAAAAATCACGACTCCGCCATTCCAATAATGTGTTTAAAAAATAAATGTACTTCTCTTTTTTTTTCCCCCAGAGGCCAAATATGGAATTTGTGCCTGTTTCGTTGTGTCCATGTTCAGCATTGAATGTCTTTGTCATGTCACTCCACAGTGGTGCTTAATGGCTTGTATGAAAGAAAAAAACTCTTTAAGAAATTATAGTTTTTTTTAAGAAATATTTCTGTTTTTATCTAGCCTACCAGGGGCAATATATTCAAAGGAAAAAAAAAGAAAAAAAATATACAAAAGTTTGCTTTCACACAAATATTTTTATCTTCAAAGTAAATGGTGATTTCAAACCCATTTCATCTACAATCTGAAGGTGTTATCTTTAACCAAACAGAGGTTCTGACTAATTTTATATCAGACATGTGGCAATAAAATTATTCATTTGTTTATACTGATTGCTTTCCATAGCACAGACAGAACAGATTATCAATGAACTGGTAAAAAGGGTTAAAAAAAATAAAGCGCATAAGAACAGTGTTGCTCTATAAAAAAGTATTAAGACATCTCTAGCAACACTTTTAATAACATTGGCTATAAAACAGTCAAAGTTCTCCTCAAAAATCAGCTCAGATGGAAAACTGGAAAGAATACACAATACATCACTATGTGTGGCCTGTGGAGCTCAATCAGCATACAGCACAACTCATGACTGCATGGCTATTAATAATGCTTCACCTTTTGCTGAGAAACCTAATAGCAAGCTAATGAATATTTAAAAAACATTCTGGATCTGCTTCATGAATATTCATGATCAGAAGTGTGCGTCTAAGAAAATCAACAGTGAGATGGAGTGGCAGAAAAGGACACCGCAGCAATATATAGGCATGGACAAATCCTACATTTATTTAAATAGACCTCCAGGCAAGTGGATGTTTCAGTATGAGATGCCTAGCATTATGAGGCGATTTGTGCTTGCATCATACACACAAAGTGTTTTTTTACACGTGGAATAGTTAATCCTGTGTCATTGTAAACTCAGGGTAAACACAATCCTGCGTTATGTTTCACACTGCTCATATTTTACCTGGGGTTAATAATTAATCCTGGATTTTCATAATCTGATGCTTCACACTGTACATCCCTAACCCTGGTTTATCTTTTTTCTTATCGCATATTTGTGGCATCGATAACCACGATTGTTTAAATACAACAAACGACTTGTATTTAAGTATCGACTTGTCTCACACTTTCACATCCATAAGATAAAGATCCGTTGTTCTGACACCTGAGCAGTTATTATCTTATATAGACTTGTAATCTTTTTTGCCATTTTTATATTTGTCATATAGTTGATCGGGTGTTAGTTAATATCCAACGTCCACTAAATTTTCTGTATCACCTATTTCCCCTCACTACAGCAGGTACTTTGATACCGAGCTGTTTTTGTTAAGTGTTGTTACGTCCTGGTTTTCATGATATAAAGAACACAGATTGGGTGCCTGATTCTAAGCATCTGATCGTACCATTCTAACACCACATTGTAACTCCAGGTAAAAACTCTGCTTTTATAGTACAAGTGTGAAATGTTTCTGTACCCAGAGTAAAAGTCAGGGGTTAGAATGATGGCAAATTAAGCTTAATGTGAAAAGCCCTGAATGATACTATTCCATTCTGGCACAAATGATTTTTTTTTATCAGTCTTTGCATGTTTCTGGTTTAGAAAACATCGTCTGTCTACAGTAGATGCTAATTAATATCCTTAACACCTACTTGTCTGTTAGGCAACTACTGTATGTTTAACAGTCTGGTGAAATCACATCATGATTTAAATACAATTAGTACATCTTAAAATAGATTAAAAATAAGAACATATTATATCTTTAAAATAAGAGGGCTCCATTAGGGCAGCTAGCCTCGGTGTATTGCGCCAGGTATCTAACTATACCTTTAAAGCAGGAATGGAGTTTACATTTCCTTCCACAATAAATTCCTCACGTAAGATATGTGCATGGCTTTAGACATCTAAAGCTTTGTCACGTCTCAAACTCTGCCAGAAATCCCCACCAACACCTTAACTTTTGCTGTTGATGAATCAATATGCGTGTTTGTGTGTGTATGTGTGTAGATGAAGAGCTCAGTTTGACGCAGGGAAAAAGAGAAAGCCAGTGAGAGAGTGAGTTGAATGTGGAGGGCACTCATTTACAGGAACATGCACAGCTATCTCTCCCGTCACAAGCCACTGGCTCCACAAAATGGCTCTTCAATATATACACACACAAAGTGGTGGAGGTCGCTCGGAAATCTGCCGTATGGGTGTGTGTGCATGCATGTGTGTATTAGTCACACACACGGGCTTACTTAACCTTCAGCGTGAACCTGAACCATTGACTGAAAGAAACCTCCCTGCATACTGGCACTGAGGTGCCACAAACACAAGGGGAACAGATGGTAAAGATGGTAATTGTCTATCAAGCGCGTGCGAGTGTGTGTGTGTATGTATCCTTTCACAATCTTAGTGTGGCTGCAGTACTCCATAGAGACATGTTCTGTGAGAAACCCCGCCCTCTCTTCATTCATTTTCCTTTATTGATGGAGACACATCCGCCATGTGCTACTTAATTACCAGTTCCAAAGTTAATGGCAAATCCAGTTGCTCTGATGTTGCACGTTACATGGATCTTTTGCAGAGGGTTACTCTTTTGGTTAAAGGAGTGTGTGTGATGTTCATACTTTTAAAGCACTCCATTCACAGGTGTGCACTCACTTATATAGAAGCGAAAGGGGAGGTGAGTCATCCTGATAACATGTTACCATGGTCTGAAGCTGATAATTGCAGATCCTCTGACCCCTCTCTCTCTCTCTCTCTCACACTCTTTCTTTGTCTCTCACTCTCTCTCTCTTTGATGATTCTGATTTTGATTGAAGTCTTTTACAATCTGTTATTCCAATATTAAGGGTTTGAAGACATGAAGGCATGCGTGAGGCAGACTTAATGAATACCCATGACAAAGCGTCAGTCCTGGGATTCTCACAGAACCAGTGCAATATAGGACAAATATTTGAGGCCATTTTTCAAGATTCTCGAATTTACCCAGATGTTGAGAACTCAGTGTCACGTGAGCCACTTCTGTCCATGACTATAACATTTTTGGCCAAGTTATTTCAGTACAGTGTCCACTATACTAGGGATACATTTGCAACCCTGTCCAATGATTGCTTTCTTTGGACTTCCAGATGAGGCATCACAGTTAAACTCTTTGCAAAAGCAAGTTAGTAGTCACATCATTATTGGCCAGACGTCGCCATCTCATGCAGTGAAAGTTCTCTGTCCCGCCTTCTCACTCACAGTGCCTAAAAGATATATATATAATCTTTAGTTCCAATAAATGGTTCCATTAAAAAGACTGCAAAAATAAAATACAGTGAAAGGTTTGAGACCCATTTTCTGCGTAATTTCATTTCGTTGCTGTCAGGCGGAATCCTCATATCTCCAAAACCGTTATTTTTCAGGAAATTAATTTTTCAGGAAAGTACCTTATCTGCAGTGCACAGGGTTTAGTCCGCATTGCAGTGGATTGTCTTGCGCTAAATTCCTGTCCTCAGACGAGCACCAGAACTAGTGGGGGTCAAGATTTTTTTTTCTTTGAGCCCAGTGTTTTGAAGACATTTACCTCAGAAGACGTGTTGATTCGTTGCGACTCTTATTAAGGAGAAATATGCCGCGAAGCTCTCCCGCGGAGTGAGGAAGAGGTGGACAGTTGAAGTGTCCAATGGAGTTATGAGATTTGTGCTCAAGCTATTTTCAAGACTTTAGATTGGTTAATAACTTGTAAAAATAACAGACCCACGTGGGGACTGACCAATAGCATCGATATGTGAAAAAAATATGAAATTGACCAAATTTGGACATACGAGGTTTCCGCCCGCCAGCGACCATTTGATCTGAAACACTGAAATGGATCTCCTGCGAATAGACTATTGAGATGAGCTCTCACCTTGTTAAGTTTAGAAAGAGGGAGAACTGGGGGTTGGTTCATTCATATTGGATTATATTTCATGTAAATGTTTTTTTTACACTCAGCTCTGTCTCCAGTGTTTAAAGGCAGTGATAACATGTACTTTAACAGTATAATGTGTAACCAGTTATTTGCAAGGACAAAAGCAGCTCCATAAGCAGCTGGTTTAAGGAATAAAATGTCTTCATCAAACAGTTGGAGTCATATCCAACACCTGAATATCACACTCGTATGTGCTTGTTGAACATATCCCAGATATAGTCCCACTTTGCTGTTATAATAAGCTCAGCTGGAGTATAGAATTTATGGCACTTGGCAGTTTTCTGTATCCAGAGTGAGTTACAGAAGTGCTTCATCCGTGGATATTTCCTGATACTGGTTCACAGACCAAGAGTTCGAAGAGTTTAAAAGCTCAGGGAAAGTCTAAAACTACCATAAGTCTAAAAATATGTTATCTGTCTGTTTGTCTGTCTGTCTGGTTTAAGTACTTAGGTCTTTAAGCGTCATTTAAAGACATCCAGATAGTTCATTCCACCACCCAGAACAGAAAGTATGTAACAGTCTACGGGAAGTGGCTGCCTCTCTTGTGCTCTTGAGCAAGGCCCTTAATCTTCAAGTGCTCAGTTTAAATGAGATAAATGTAAGCCACTCTGGATAAGGTCCTTTTCCAAATCTTTCTAAATGTTTTTGTTTAGGTTTTTCCAGGAAACATCCTCTGTACTCTTTTGTAACAGATGATCTGTGCATTACTGCCTTTACATATACAGACTGTTTTTTCTTTTCTTTACAGAAAGTGGTCTATATCTTGTATCAGTCCTTAATCGTGACTAGATGAAGCACAGAAGGATGTGCTGCTCTAAAGCGCTCCTTTGGGTAAATGTTACCCGGTAAGCTTTGCACAAGCACTCTTTCATCGAGTGCCTTGAGTTTCTTTTAATGGCCTGATCTTCAAATATCTGTGAGCTTTTTAAATCCCTCTCCCTGTCTGGCTAAAGCTGGAGAGTTGCATCTGATATTTTCTCCCACGGTGGTTGTTCGGAATAAAGATTTGACCCGGAGAAGCGTCCGTGTTAATCGTTTAGCTGTGAAACCTTATTAAACTGTGCTCTCACAGTCTGACAGCTTTGCTTGCATACCGTTTCTTTTATTATATCACTTTTGCATACTGGCTTCTGGCCTCTGATCCAGCGCGAGGTCAGAGATCAGCTGCTGGTGATACACTTTACGTGGAGCCAGTGTAAGGACTGGCAAACATTACACCTGAGTGGGTTTTGTCTGAGTTGATACTTTTATCAGTCTGACTCATCCAACAAATCCAGGACGTTTTAGCATTAAACTTCCACAAGCTATGCAATTGAGTTTGTAAGTTGATTGTAAGATCAGAAGTCACATGTATTGTGTATATGCTTGTTTTGTTACTGCAGGCTTTAGAGCTCCGTGCGAGATGCGGCTGCCCCGCTCTTTCTGAACCTGATCCCCGGGTTGTCTTTTCCAAGGTGGCACAACAGCTTCTCAAGGACGCGGAGAAAGAAAAAAAACAAGCCAAAGAGTTGACGGAGAGCGAGCGAGCGGAATGAACACAGCAGAGAGTTCAGCCTCCGTTAGGGGTAGCATTGGCTCTGGCAGCTCAACAACAGACTCTGTTCAGTAAAAACTGAGACTTGACTGAAATCAGACTTCTGAGTATAGAGTTTTAACCACCAGCAAACAGAATTAATATTATTTCAGAGCTTAATATTTGATTTTGGCAATAAAGAGAATGAACGTTACGTGAATATACAGATGTTGGTCTTGTAGCCAGCTGTGACAAATCTGTTTACTTGACTACCACACGGAATTTTTGTCCGTGTGAGTTTTTATCTGTTTTTATTTCTAATCTGTCAGCTATTACCTCCCATATGTATGTGAACATCATCTGAACAAGGCAGCGTTTGTAAAGATTACGAGGGTTTAGTTAGCGTTAATGTTAGGATTAGCATAATAACCTCATGAAGCTATAAGTAACTTTTAGATTTAATTTATTCACAAAAAGACAGAATTAGCCTTTATATTGTTTTCGGGTATATTATATATTTTATATTGTGTTTATGCTACTGTATGCTTGAGTATATTTGGGGTAAAATTCTCTAAAAGTCAAATATTTGTGGTCATTTATGACAACTGTGGAATTAAATAAAATGCAGTATCACGGAAAATCAATAATCTCTGTTTGGGGTCATTTGGACAAATAGTTCCATGGACCAGTTGTATAGGTGAATGGTTTCATGGGGATTTTCTTATCACTGTCATTGTAGCTCATTTAAAAAAAAAATAAATAAATAAATAAATTATATTTTGGGATCAATGAACCCCACTAAAAACATGCTTTTCTTTTTAAAATGTGAAAGATTTATATACGGAGTGTGTGTGTTTTTATAAGAATGTACCAGGTGACCGTGTGATAGCTGTGAAAGAAAATAAAAAACAACATTTTTATCATTGCCGTTTCTGGTGATTGTTGTTATTACGTTTGATGTTTCTTTTCCCCATCATTGCGTTAGACACCTGTCTGTCACGAGGGAGTGTCTGCCGGCATTCAGCATCCGGCTGCTAATACAGTGCCAGCAATCTGGCCAGTGTGTTTGGGTGAAAATTGGTAGCATGGTCTAAGTGCTTCTTTGCTTTTCAAACACACTTAGCTCCCTGGGCCGTCTGGTCCCATGGGAAAGCTGAAGCAGAAACTCATTACTAGCTGTAAAATAGCGTAAAGAACATCAAGCTGCTAGCTGTCACCCACCGAGTCAATTAGAAAGAGGAGAGGCAAAGAGGCCTGGAGGGAGTATGAGGAGATGTGAGAAAGCTGGAAAAAGAGGTGACGATTTTTAGACATGGGGCTGGAGAGTTGGATTTTACAGAACTGGCTCCATGCTTGCTGGATCTGATCTAAGAGAGCTTTCGTTGGACCGATACATCCGAGTTATTGAAATGAATTGTGTGTGCCAGAGGAGAAAAGTACGTAAACTTGGGGAATAATCTTGATTATCTCATTACAGTGCTATCAGTCCTGGGGTTGAGATAAATTAGGAATAAGGTGAACAGTCAGTTCTCAAAGATAATGTGTTGGAAGCAGGAAAAATGAACAAGTGCAAAGATGACACCTTTCTATCAGAACTCTTCTGTGGGATCAGACCAAGCTAATCACTGCATACCAGGAATACCACAAAAGACCTGCTCGTTTGGAGATGTTCTGATCCGGTCATCTAAAAAACACAATTCGGTCCATGTCAGAGTCACTTAGATCCATACACTTGTCCAATTTTCCAGCTTCCAGAACATCAAATTAAATCAACTGTTCACTTGCTGCTTATTATATCCGCCCACTGACAGGTAGCACTGTAACAAAATAATCAATGTCAGTGGTCAGTGGTCAGTGGTGTTAATGTTATGGCTGATCGGTGTAAAGTATAAAGTTAAAACACTGAATTCTACAGTTACACTTTGACTTAGGGTAAGAGACTTGTTGCAAAAGTCCCATTGTTTTCTTTGGTTAAAGTGGTGATATGGATATACTGATGTTGAGAAATTTCCCCATTGTGGGACAAATAACGGTATATCTTATACTGATTTCTCAAATGCCTCACCAAAAAAGACAGCAAATAAAACTCCCTAAATGTCCTGCTTTGCAACCTGAGGCTCAGCCATGTAGCGTACATGGACTGCAACATTGAGATCTGTGACTTCATTCTGCTTCTGCATGTCATGCAGTATAACTCGGACCCTTTATGTAGCTGTTTAAAAGGATCAGAATCAGATGTGATGGTGGAATAGCAGAGTGCTGAAGGATTTCTGACCAAATGGCCTGCATATCTGAGGGTGGGCGATGTATTTGTGTATACATCTAGTTCTATAACGCTTCTTCCTTATTCTTTATTAAAGTCAGAATAAAGATGCGCGTAGGCAGACAGGTTGGTACACGTCCTAGTGTGTAGGTGTCAAGACAGCTTTCCATAATGCTGTTTACAATGAACTGTAACCTCTTTTTATACGGTTTATTTCACAAGCTCACCCACACACCTGCTGTTTGACTGAATATTAAATCTTTCTTTAAAAAATAAATAAATAAACGAATAAATAAATAAATAAAATGTCAGAAAGCAGGCTAGCACCATGCCCAGTGTTTCCCTGCTTGTCTTTTAACTCTGCAATTCATCTTGCCTTCGTTATTTGTAGTGAACATGTACATGAACATTCTTTCAGCACTGGGCATCGACAGAATGATGTCTATTTCTTGGTTTCTTTTACAGAAATTGACAGCTATTCTCCTGTGAGTATGTGTAGCAGTGAGATGTCCAAGTACAAATTATTATTCGGTGCTGTTGAAAATGTACCCCATTATTTCTGTTCACTGTCAAAAAAGATGACGTTCTCCAGTGGCTCCGTTCAACCATTCCAAAATAACAAAATATACATAACTTGGGTCAGACACCAGAATACACTAAAGGACTAAAGGAGATTGCATTGAGGGAATGTGGGGCAGAACATCATTCAATGACACTTGGAAGCTAGTCACAGCAACACATCCAGCACATTATAAAGGCTTGAAATTTTACTCGGTACATCTTTTAAGTGGAGGGAAAAAAAGAGCTCTTTGATGCTTTAAGCGCCGCACCTATGAAATCGGTCTCTCCCTGTTGCCTCCGGTACAGAATCCTGACCCACTTAGTAAAAATAGAGCCAGTTTTCTCTAGAAGGTTCTCCTGTGAAGGTGTGCAAAAGTGTGTCTGTGTAATTTAAGCTGCTGTTGCTATGCTTCTCTGACCCTCCCCAGCAACCCACAGTAAAACACACTGCAGACACTCAGGAGTGCTAATGAGTAGCACAAACATTTTAAAATTAAGTCACCAAAAAATAAAGCAGATTGGAGCAGCGTGTCATTAATGAGTCTTTAATCAATCATGCACACTTAGCACACAGACAGTATCACTATCAGTGGCACATACGCATTATCATCTGTTTCTACTGCTGCTCTGTGCTCAACACTGGGTGACTAATCAAACAAAGCATCCCACGTTCACTTCTAGTTTTAAATCATGGTGAAGTGGTAGATATCATGCCGATTCCAATAGTGATGACCTCTAGGGGGCAGCATTTTAAAGCAGTCAGTGTGTAGAGAAGTTTAACACAATTTCATTATCTGAGACTATATCTGCCAGTGTTGTATAAAGTACTAGAAAGCAATACTTGAGTAAAAGTACAAGTATCGTACTAGAAAAAGACTTTGGTAGAAGTGAAAGTTGCCTTTTAGAATATTACTCAAGTAAAAGTCTGTGATCAAGAAAAAGTATCTGATATTTACTGTACTTAAGTATCAAAAGTCATTTTCTGATATTTAATGTACTTAAATATTTGAAGTAAAAGTAAAAATTAAAATTTCAATGAATTTTCGGTAGGCATAAGAGCAGGGGCGGTTCTAGGGTTTCATCTTTAGGGGTTTTAGCCCTCAGTGAGAATTTAAAACAAGAAGAGTTTTATATTATATATTATATGACTACATAGTAAGCCAAACGTTATGGTATTATTAAATGGCAAAAGTGGACACCAAAATTGTATGCATGATGTAATGATGCCAGTCTTGAATCAAATCAGTTCATGTATGTGTGCATTCTCTACAGTGTGTCCAATGAATGCAGTCATTAATAAAAAAATATTCACAAGACAAAGACCAAATCAATAACTGTTATTTCTATTTAGTATTGAATGGATTGCATTAATATTTTGTTTGTGCTATCAACTCTGGTAATAAGAATAGTGAAATTTCACTGCTTTTGGTTGCCGTCTTTGCGGCTTTCCGCCGATCAACGTTATAGATAAATGCCTTCAGCTCTGACTGACGTGCACGCTGCGCGTTCCTGTGCTTCTCCGTAGAGCGTGCGGAGCGTAATGCACATTGAATGAATGTGCATTACACATTTCATTCATTCATTCATTCATGCATTCATTCATTCATTCATTCATTCACTTTCTACCGCTTATTCCGAACTACCTTGGGTCACGGGGAGCCTGTGTCTATCTCAGTCGTCATTGGGCATCAAGGCAGGATACACCCTGGACGGAGTGCCAACCCATCGCAGGCACACACACTCTCTCATTCACTCACGCAATCACACACTACAGACAATTTTCGAGTAACGAAGATGCTTAGTGGAAATATAACAGAGTAAATGTATACATTTTATCTAGGAAATGTAGTGGAGTAAAAGTGAAAGTTGACATAAATTTAAATAGCGAAATAAAGTACAGATACGTGAAATTTCTACTTAAGTACAGTAACGAAGTATTTGTACTCCATTACATTACAACACTGATCTCTGCAGCTGCTTAGAGCTCAAACATCCATATCCTTATAAATGATATATTTATATAAAGCCACACTACATTTTGTTGTATTGTATACAATGACAATAAAAGCTTTCCTTCTTTTTATTCAGATTTTTTTTATATTCCTATAAAGCTGCTTTGTGACTATGTGAATGTGACCTGTGACATTTTCTAACAAATTAAGGTTTCACGAAATCTAAACATACTTACTAGATTAATTTCAACCACTGTGATCCAGGTTGTTATTAAGGATGAGTGATTTCACATTGTTCATTCATGTTAATCAACCTGGACTTCATTTCTGTCCTCATAAACCTACATAAACCTACAAACCTCCCACTTGCATGATTTATTTCATTTCATTCCAGCTAGGGACACTTTTTAGCAAGCTTTCTTTAAAAAAATAGTGTGCATCTGATTCCTATCTGTTAGAGAAAGTTAACAGTTTGCTCTAAGCGATGTATTCGGATTTGCTTATATCACTTACATAAATTGTAGTTTAGTACTTTTGTACTTTTTCCACCTAATTATTTATTATTCATCTTCTGTAATTGCTTTATCCTAGTCAGGGTCATGGTGAATATGCAGCTTGTTCCAGGAACGCTGGGCATGAGATAGTATGGGTTGCCAGTGCACACTCACATGCACACTTAAGCCTATCTACCAACTAGGGCAGATGATCCACCAACTGGCCTGTTTTTGGAAGATGGGAGCAAACCTGAAGGAAACCCACATGGACATGAGGAAAACATGCAAAAAGTAGACATTAACCTAAGCTCAAGTCTACAGTCCTTGAACAAAATCGCCATTAGGCTTTCCTACTACTGGTTGCCATAGTAACATTGTTTGTAAGTGGGGTGACTAGCATTCAGGTTGACAACAAATCAGTTTTCTTGCAGCTAAAATGAAACATTCTGTAGGGAGATTTTGGTGTTTTTGGTGTGTATGAAACTCAGCAGGGTTTATCAGCTTCATACCATACGAGATGAAGGCGAAGCAGTGAGAGCTCTTTGTCATAGATCAGTATTTACAAGAATAACTTTTCTTAAATTTGTCACAGCAATGACGTGGACACGGCCACGTCTAGTCGCTAACGGATGCTGCCACTAATGTCGCTAGAAGTCAGCATCTCTAACTGAAAATAATAAACTCTGGTCGCTTTGTAACTGTGATTCGCTGTATGTGTGAACTCAGCATTAAGTTAGTGAAGTATTGATCTCCTTTAGGAAACTGCTTGTTCCTTTTCTTGAGCTAATCCAGCAAAAGTGTGTGTGATGAAAGGCTAATGGATGGTTTGCTGTTCATTTGACGTTAGCTCGAATTTGCTCTGTTCTTCTCCTCTGTCTTTATCTCAAACAGGAGCAGATCAGGGTTTTGTAAACCTTTCTTGCTTATCGTCAATGATTGTTGCAGTTTTTTTGGTTGCATCCTGTTGGAAAATCAGTGCCAAATAATCAGAGCGTGCGGTGATGTGTTGCAGCAGTGACGAGGATCTGGAGACGGCAGTGTTCATGGCTGTCGACAGTGTGTGGATGAATTATGATTAGCATATGAATACATTTGAATAATTTCACATTAACCTTCCAAGCTCTCATGTGTCCATTGTTTTAGGACACATTGTAGTAGTGAAGTCAGGTACAACACACACACACACACACACACACACACACGCATAATTATGTGTCCTGCCCTTACACATGTTCTCTTGTATTCATTTCCAAATGACTCCCTAATGATCAGCTGAAATTTTGCTGCATGGTGATATGGTATGGTTTAGAAACAGTGCCATATGAAGGTTTAACAACAATATGACCCATGACATACACACTCACAACAAAGATAATTAATATCAAACATGTACAGTTTGCTCTAAAATTATTGGCACCCTTTTAAAGAAAATGTGCAAAAAGGTTAGTATTTTTATTTTCTACTATTTTCTTTTTATTTTATTTTATTTTTAAAATTTTTTTATAAGATTACTATACTAAAATTACTATTTATTTATTTATTTATTTATTTATTTAATACCAGAGGCCTGTTTTGTTGTGTCCATTTTTAGAATTGAATTTCCTGTATGAATTTTGTCACTCTCTACATTGGTGAGTATTGTCACATATGAAAATAGACACTCTGTGCTTTAGGAATTGGTAGAATTAGTTATTGTTTTGTTTTTTAAATAGCCTTCTAGGGCCATTACATTTATATATCCCCCGAAAGAAAACACAAAACAGTTTTGTTCACACAACTAAATTAAATTGTGATATCAAACCCATTTCTGCTCTCTGAGATGCACCAAGTGTTTGTTCAAAAGCATATTAAATATGAGTTCGTTATCTACAACCACTAAAGTCCTGTGTGAGGTTATCAACCGAGATTAAAACAAACCTTTTACAGTGAAAGCCAACAGAATCCTGACTCATTTTATATCAGACTTGCAGCCAGAAAATAATTCATTTGTTCATACTGAACGAAAATGTCGATTTCAGAACGATTTCCATTCTGCCGACAGAACAGAACGCCAGTGTACTGGCAGACGTTTTCACAATAACTGTAGCAAATGTTTAGACATCCGTAAAGAATATATCTGAAAAAACGTTTCTGTTTTACTTCTGGTATTTAAATGCTCCTATCAAATGTAAGTAAATGTGTGATACCGAGCATGTTAACTGCTTTGTATGAAAGCTCGGTTTTGGAGTTCATGCAGCTTAGAAACACGCTGTCATTACAGCAGCAATTTGGGTAAAAATTGAAAAAATTTTTACTTTTAACTTAGGTTGCTGTGAATAATAATAATTTTTATTGACATTATAAAAATATAAACATTATTACTAAGATAATTTATTCGCTGCTTTATTCCAAGCAGGCTCATGATGGATTGCAGGAACCCTCCATTCAGCTCCATTTCCTGGCATCCAAATCCAACACTGTTACTGAGACACAGCAACATTAAATGAAGCATTCCTTGCTTTACTGTGTGCTATTGATTTTATTTAATTAACTGTGTTTTAAATCAGCATACCACCAAAACCCTGTCCACCACAATTCACTATAACCAATTACTGTAACTCATTACTGTTTTACTTTACATCGTCAATTTACATTAATTCCAATTATTAGAGTTTTAATAAGAAGAAAGTATGTTTTCTAGTTAAAACCACTTTTTCTCTCAAATGTATCTGGGAATCAGCGGGTATATAACTTTGTGTGTATAACTGTCAGTAATAACGGTTGCCACGTTGTAGATAAAAACCAGACCCAAGTGCAGGCATAACAAAACGACACATCGACAGGGATATAAACCACCGAAAACTTCACAGAAGGTGCGACAAAAACTAGGACAAACAAACACTTAGGATATCACAGACTAACCAAAGATGAGACAAGACGAGGACAAAGGAGAGACGAGGACTCCGTGAAGCCACCTGCAACACGGAGGGGATAAATAACCATTTAAATTAACAGCACATTAGGATCAGGTGAATAGCGGCTGGAAACAGACACGTGACAACAACACATAACACGTGACAAGAAGTTCATGACACAACATGCTGCCCGAACGCACCCTAATGTTCCAGCAGAAAATGTCCAAGCAGATTCCTGACAATAACTGTTTTGCTGACCAGTGATACTATCCAGTGGTGAAGTAATACTCTATATCCAAACTTTTGTTTGTGCAGCTAACCTTCTCTAAAGGCCCTCCATGATCACTAACTCACTCTTTTATTGCCAGCTCTTATTTCACTCCCCTCCACTTCTACCATTTTGATGCCCCAGTAACCTCACCCATGTCCTTGTGACCTCCATGTGACCAAATTGTTTCACCCTGTAATGAGAAAATGCTGTGTTGGTGGTTCAGGGTTTGGATGCAGACCAAAGCAGGCCAGGGAAGGTACCATGTACGCTTGCGTGCTCTCATTGATTCCGAATGATTGTCTTGCCCAGACCATCATGGCAGGACAATTGTTTTTCATTACAGCCAGTCAGAAAAGACCAAAGGTCAAAAACTCCACATAACCCCGCTCAGCATCATCTTTGGGTTAGACCTCTGTGTGCTAGAAGAAGGAAGCGAGCAGCTGCTATTGCTTTTTAGAGGTCAGTGTAGCGTGTTAGATGGATGGCCGGGGTATCGAGGGATCATGATATGTTTTCATACAGAATTTTAATTAGGCCTTAGTTAATAAGGTCTATTAAAGATGTATGAGCACTCTCAATATACTATGTATCACTCTACGTCCAATTATACACCAATTATTTTGCCGCATGGTTGTGAGCTGCGGCTTTTTTCCAGTTATCGATCATGCTTAATACTGTACAATACAATGCTTAATACCTTATACGATACTGCCAAGAGTACAGTAAACTTCTGCCGGCAACATTGTCAGTCTTTAACCATTTTAACCAGCAGACTGGCGTTTTATTTCCTCAGCAGAAAAAAAAGTATGACATTAATTCTCTTATTAATTAATGACTTATCAGGCATTTTCAATCAGTTTAAACAAATTAATTATTTTCTAGCCACAAGTCTGATATAAAACGAGTCAGGATTCTGTTGGCTTTCAGTCTGAGTTGTTTATGTTTTTACCTCTGTTGGGATAACCTTATGCAGAACAGCTTCAAATTTGAGATGCTTATGAACAAGCTTCCTCTCAGAGGCATCTCAGAGAGTTCGCTTGTTGTTGGAGTTTTCAGTGTGATTTGAGACACCTGTAGGTTCGATTAAACATATCTATAAACAACTGTAGCAGTGGCATGAGAAAAGTACTGACTATGTTAAAAAGCCTTCGGTTACCAATGTGACTTTGTCTCATGTGGAACTGTCATGACTTTTGTGTTTGCACTGACTTTTGTGTCTTGCTTTTAGGATTAGATAAGAAAGAGTATGTAGTTCTATATTGATTCAGATTGTGTCACTTCTTTGATACTGTGATGATAACATTACAACACCCAGTAAAACAAAATCTTATTTGCAAGCTGCTTCATCTTCTTTTTAAAACTAAAGAAATTTGTGGCATTTGATTTGTATCATGTATTTACACATCACACATGTAGGAGTTGCTTCTCCTGGTAACTCCGACATAATTATGAGATTATTATTAGTACTTCCTGCACCCAGGAAGTAAGGCTTTGTCCTTCTATGCTCTTGACTGGTAGTTATTGTGTCTAGAAATTGTCATTGCCAGTGGATGTTTTCTTAGATTATGACAAGAGCAGAGGGGACTGGAGACGAGTTGGCGGGACTTGGCTCATAAACAGCTTCTAGTAGACCTTGGTAAGACAAGATTAGCTTGATTAGGAGATGAGCAGGACGATGTGCATTTGAGCCAATGATTGATAATGTTTTGCTTTTTGTCTTCTTTGTTTGAATCCTGTCTATTTCTAAAATCTTAATGTAATCAATGATCGGGGCCCTTCCTCTCTCATGCTACACAAGGAGTGTGGGGTCTTCATACTTTAAATCTCTCAAGACTCAAACTTCTTTTCTGTGGACAAAATAGTGCCATTGATTGTCATGGTGCCATGATTTAAAACTTAATTTGGTGGTAGTGAAAGTCTTGTCATGAGTGAGATGCACAGTAGATCAAAATTGGATCTGGAGCATGCACAGTGTTAAGGAGCTACTGGGACAGTTCCATGTCGGACCACCAGAGGGTGCTGGCAGGCGTTTAATCTTCACACTTTTCTGTTTGTTGTTCCCCACGTGTGATGTGCTTTGCCTTTTGTAGTATTCCACCTTCCCGCCATGTTCCCTGTTCCTCATTTACCCTAATGTTTTCCCCAATTGTATGTATCTTTGTCAGTCATTGATTTGTGTTTGCACAGTACGGTTGGATGTGTTTCCAGGTTCCCACGTCATTGTTATATTTTGTTAATCAAATACACGAAGGGATTTTAACTTAAGATGGTGCAGCAAACATGAAACTATAGTTAAAGTTGTTTAGTACAGAGTAATTAATTAATGTGTGAAAAAGATTTTAGAGGTTTGAACAGAGCTACCATTTGTTACCACTAGCAGTAATAGAAGTAATGTAACGTAGTTGATATTTACATTTAAACTATTTTTTTTTTAGGAAAAATGTCACTACTCTCCATTTTGCTTTCCAAGTGTCTCTCTAATCTGTGCACTAAGTAGATGAAGGTTGTATGAAAAGCATTGATTGGTCAAGTGAATCAATTTTTTTTATCATTTCAATTATATACAGTGAGTTGAATCAAGATTCCTCCAGTATCTTTGTGATACATAAAAAACACAGAGCTACAGGTGATAACACAGAACGACATACACTACACAATAGTACACAAAGTGCAGGTGTGCAAACAGTGCAAGACAGAAGACAGTGCAAGACAAAAGACAGACCAAGACAGAAGACAGTACAATACAAATGGTTTGAGAGCTTTGACAGTATGGTGCTGATGTATAAAGCAATGATGAAGTGAAGTAAGAAAATGCTATGGATGTAAATACAAACAAATGGACAGGTGGAAAGACATACTGTACATTAAAAAAAACCCAAATAAATAGACTTAAGAAATGTAGTTAGTATGCTTAGTTTATCACGTCATGAATGTTCAAATTTATATTCAGATTTGATTTGTTACATACGCGATCATACCTAGTACGACTTGCGGTGAAATGCTTTTTACAAAGGAAATAGAGGTTAATTCAAGATTTTAAAAAAAGGATTGAAAATAGAATCTGCTGTAAAGTGGGAGGCTGTACAAGGTAAAATAATATACAAAATATGAGGTAAAAAAAAAAAATGTTAATCTGAGTAAAATAAGCATAACTATATTATTGAATAAAGTGTGTGTGCAGCTATACTGTATTATGTGAAGGGAGCTTCGCAAACATTTTGGGTTGCTATTTCTAATATCAGTGCAGTGATCTGGCTTAGACATGAAACCGGGAACTGCAAGGAGCTCTACACTGAGTGTTTGTTAGAACAGTTTACAGCAAAACAAGACAAGGATTTGCTCCAAAACTGTCAAGATGTTTTAGGTGCATGATAAGAAGTGTGTGTGTGCTTTAATGAGAGTCTATTGTCATGTCCAAACTGTCAATCAATTTATTTATGACCAAATAACTCCTACAAAAAACATATATCATAAGGGAAAATACTGGGAGAGAAAATAAATGTAAGGAACAAAATTTGTGCAAATTAAAAAAACAAAAACAAAAAAAAAACAAAAAAAAAAAACAAGCTGTATTGTTACTTTAAGCTTGTTACTTTAAGCTTTGTTTTCCACTCACTAGCCTGGAGATAGGGGTTTAAAAAGAATTATTGCAGCCAGCCAACAGAGGGCCTCAGAGACATTACGGTTTCATATATATATATATATATATATATATATATATATATATATATATATATATATATATATATATATATATATATATATATACTGTTCAGTCACTGGTTTAGGTGTCTGTTAGATTACAGGACTACACAGGAGTTAAAAGAGTGCAGTTCAGAAGTTACAGTTTCTTTTAACATGATGGTGTTGTAAATGTCCTGAAACAGTTAGACTAATTTTAGCATGACACCCATTTTGTTAATGTCAGTTCGGAGGGTACAGTAGAAGTGAATAGCGAGAACAGAGAAGTGATGTCTTTTTTGAGATGCGATTAGGATAATCATCAGGCTTTCATATCACCTTGCTCGTACAGTGATGTTAAGACTAAACGAGTCTGAAGTCTGTCTTTGTTCTTTTAGCCGGCACACAGGCAGCACTGTCTCTCTCGGCTGCGTGTTTCCCTTTGTGTCTCTTTGGCCTACTTAGGCACAGTGTAAGTAGCACATCTTTCTCCCGCTCTCTCCGCGCATGTGGAGGGGTTGAATAATTGACTGAGAGCACTGGTTGGTAATATCCTCATGGACAATGGCGCCTGCCTGCTGTCGGTAATGACGCTCATTATTCCTGTGCTCAGGGAAAGGACAGAGCCAAGGGGAAAGAGAACAAATGTCTCCATGGACGGATGGAAGGGAAGGAAAAGATACGCAGAGCGTGTGTTCTCTAATTTCTGAACGGAAAAAACACTCTGCTCGTATCCTGGCTCCTTCAAGGGCAAGTACCGTCTTGTCGTGTCAAGTGCTTGTGGATTTGGCTGACAAGAGAGATCCCTATTATGAAGTACAAGAATGAAAGTGTGCGTGCTTAAGAAAGAAGGAAAGGGACTTTGTACATGTGATGTAGCTCAGGGCCTGCAGACTGTCTGCTGATTTCTGAACACAGACAGCGAGTGTTGAACAGTACATGACTGCTGCAATGGGGTTGCTTCACCATCTCCCAGCACACAGCTCTCAGTAGTGTACAGAGAACCAAGCGTTCCTTTGGAGTATAAGCCACGCATGACTCTGAATCTACAATACATGAGCTCTGATTAGCATCTCACTCGCCTCTCTCTGACAGTCTCAGGGAATGTAGAGAAGTCACAGAAGAACATGAGCACAGGGTTTGTTATGGCCAAAGTCATTGCTGAGTACATTGGGTTATCTTACGTTTTGAAAGTGTGACTGAATTCTAAACATAACCCACTGCAGGGTCTATCTTTAAGCACCCTCATTCTTTTCTCTTTTTTCTCTCAGGGATTTTCTTTTATTGTTTCTGATTCTAGTCCTTCTCTACAATGCACAAGATTGCCTTTGTTCCTGGAGAAGATAAAAGAGTATGAGCAAGATAATGCTTGGTAAATAGTAGTACGTGTAGATGCAAAGAGAATTCAAAAGCATAAAGAGGATGAGGGACGAAAAGAGTGGAGTAAGGCATGATGGGAATTTTATTTAGTAATAATGAGACTCGCTTGCTAGTTTATGTCTTTACGGGCTTAAAAAGTTCAGCTCTTGCTGGTCCATTATTTGGTTTTTGTAATCAGGTTGTAAAGTCTGCAAGAAGCAAACTCAAGCAAGAACTTAAAACCATGACCTGAAGCTTAAGAGATCATAACTGTCCCTATTCTCTGGGTTAATATCTGTGGGACAAATTTAGTTTCTCCCCTATTGATCAGATATTTATATAGAATAGGGTCATTAGTGCTCTCCTCCAGAGGCTCCCTGAATGATCAGTAGCTTTATTCCCAGCATGTACTACTGAAGAACAAGCAAGTGGGTTAGTGGAGTAATGGTACTGATAAAATTTGGGTGAATTAAATAAATAATACTGTGGAATTTTAATCTAATATCAATATCTGATTTATTAATTATTTATTTTCCTTTATATGTAAAGAGATTTATGTGTAGCATGTTTGCCTCAAACCTGCAGAGTTAGGGGTTCGATTTCTTTCTCTGGCATGTGTGCACAGAGTTTGCATGTTTTCTCTGTGCTTCAGGGATTTCCTCTGGGTACTCTAGTTTCCTCCCCAAATCCAAAGACATGCCTTGTAGACTGATAAGCAGGTCTACAATATTTTTGTCTGTGAATAGGTGTGTGAATGTTATTGTGCCCTGTGATGGGTTGACAGTCCATCTAGGCATAGACTCCAGGCTCCCTGTGACCGTGTGTAGGATAAGCACTACATAATATGGATGGATGGATAGATGGATGTATAGAGTTACTGTACATAGAGTAGTGTATCATTTGGAGAAAACAAAATGGAAAACAAAATATTTTAGTATGATCTAGAGTATGACCAAATAGAGACGTTTTAAAGGTTTTGTCACAATAATTTAAATAGCGAATAAAGTCCAGAGACCTTTGTCGGACAATGGAAAAACACAATTGAGGCAAAAAGCAAACAATCGGTGTTGATTTCAGAAATTATACCACGGCATGGGTGAATTCTCAAATTCTTTTCCATATCAGTATGGTTACATACGTATATTATACTATTTTAACTCTTTCCCTATTTTATTTTATTTGAATTTTACACACACACACACACACACACACACACACACACACACACACACACACACACACACACACACACACACACAGATGTGAGAGAGAGCTGTCCAATTGATATATGTAGTCTCAGTGTGTGATGAGTATCATGACCTTCCTATTGCTTCCTGTTCTGCTCACTAGCTCCTACTTCCTGCAGTCCAGGTCACTGCACTTGACAAGTTTTTGTGTGTGTGTGTGTGTGTGTGTGTGTGTGTCTTTGTGTGTGTGTGTGTGTGTGCATACTTGTGTGTGTAACTTTGTCTTAAATGGCATGTGCATGTATGCAGCTGCCTGTATTTGTCTCAGTGCCTGTTTGAACACTGTTGTGATGGCTGATCATAGAGAGAGAGTCCAATCTATTCAAACTCAAGAGGCATGAAAAGGTCAGAGCTATCAAACAGTGCAATTCAAACAGATCCACGAGAGCGAGTGGGAGCAGGGGCAGGATTGGGAGCAAGGAAAGCCAGACGGAAAGGAAAAAGGCTCTGTGTTATGTTTATGTTGTAATTGTTATTAGTAATTACACAGGAACCTTTGTTTAAATGGTTTGCTTGCTGATGTTGAATGATGTCGAAAGAACATCTAGTATTTATTATGTGATTTCTTGGGAAAACTTAATGAAAGGTTTCATCAAACTCGAGCTGGATCAATATTGATACCGTATTGATATCAAAATATGATACCATACTTATCAAAAATGACTGTTCTGTTGAAAACAAAAAACAATACAATAGGATGTAGTACTAGGGCACCAGCGTGGTCATGAAAAAGGAAAGTAAGGAGCCATGAATTGTGAGCAAATGATGATCTAAAGAAGTGTGCATCACTGAAGAGTGCATCACACATGACAGCACTCCAGGTCTGAAAAACACACACTTTCTTTTCTTTCCCCCTCAGTACACAGCCTCTACATTTTGCTCATGACTCAGCAGGCAATTCCTGGCAAATATAAACTAGCTTGAATGCTAACAGCTAGCCATCATGCTACACTTTTCCTCATAGGGAGCAAGTAAATGTTCTAAAATAGTCAAAATAATAAACTAACTAATCTCTCTCTCTCTCACTCACTCACTCACACACACACACACACACACACACACACACACACACACACACACACACATAACAAATAGTCCACACTGTACCTGTCTCAGTAATGTGTCAGTGTTTGGGAGGTGATTTTGTAGTTTCTAAAATTCTTTCCCTAAAGCACATTCACACTTTATTTATTCAGTTAAAAACCCAAAAGCGAACTTTGATCAACAGAATGAGGAAACAAAAGGGAAAATGTACCAACACAATCCGTTCATGGGTCATGCCTTTGTCTCACAACAACCATGAATTAATATGGGTGTAAAATTTTTATAAAGGCTAATACAAATTTTAAAGCTAATACACCTTAGCTAGTTAATCCATCATCACCCCACCCCCACAACCCCCCCCCCCCCACACACACACACACACATTTGTCTTATTGTTCTTGTGAGGACCTTCAACTGACCTAATTAATAATGTAACTAATGCTATGCTGTATCTATAGCTAACTATAAAAACTATTTTAAATATATTATATATCTTATATATTACATTTAATACTAGGAAAAAACATACAAAATGGGTGTGAATCTTAATAAAATCTATTAGTATAATAGTATCTATTTTTTCCCTTTATCTTCATTTTTCTATCTCTCTCTCTCTCTCTCTCTCTCTCTCTCTCTCTCTCTCTCTCTATCTCTCTCTCTCTCTCTCTTCCTGTTTTACATGTGTATACAGTATGTGTGCCACAGTCACTAAAAGTGGGTTAGTTGGCTACGCTGGCTGTGTGATGTCTGGTGTGTCTGCAGGGACGCCACGGCCCGGCGCTATATCTAGCCTCTCATTATACACACTGTCTGTCAGAGATTAATTAGAGTCAGCACAAACCTCGGTCCCAGAATGAATCCTTTAAATCATTACATATTGATCATCCAGGTACGTGCCGGGGGTGTGCTAGGTTATAGGAAATCCTGTAGCTACTAGGGAAACATTCGGGCAAACATGTACTGGATTTTACAGAAAAAGAGAGAACAAAATACACAACAACACTCGTTTAACATTTTATCTCATTTTCCTCGAGCCAGCAGCAGTAAGACTGCTGCAGTGTATTTCCAACCCCAGATACTATAATTAATGATCAGTACTAACATGTACATAGAACTGTCATGGGCTATGGGTCTGTTTTGGTTTCCATAGTAACCTATTTCTTAGGAGATTTAAACTTAGTAAATGTCATGGGTGTTAAGTGCTTCTCTGAAGGTCATGAGTCCAATGATTTGTCAAAGTCACTGAAGATTAAAGAGATGTTTCAACCAATTCTTCTACTCCTCCACTTCTTTCTCAACACATATAAGCCACAACTTTACAGATTACTAGCGCCTGATATTTATCTTTATTGTTTATCTTTATTTATCTTGAGTTGTCTTTATTCCCATACATTTTTTTCTCATATACAGTTGTGCTCTCAAGTTTGCATACCCTGAAAGAAATTGTTAAACATTGCCATTTATTTGGAAAATTTGACTGATAATGCAAAAGAATTGATCATGTAGTTGTTTGACACCTTTTTAAAATCTAATGATACCTGAAATCACCTAAACAACCATGATCAAAAGTATACTTGAATGTTTGGCCACAAACATTATTATGAACTCACAGACTGACTCACCGAGGTTTAAATGGCTATTAAAGGGACGTTTCCACACCTGTGACTCATTGTAATTGTAATACTGGAAGTGTCTGTGCATAAATAGTCAGTGAGTTTCTCAGCTCTTGAGGTGATGCAATGACTTGCATCAATGACTTGAATGGGGAAAACTAAAATAACTGCCAAAGGACCTGCTTCATAAGGTAGTTGAACTGGTGGAAAATAAGAGGTATGTTGATACTAAGCCACGGTCAGGTAGACCAAGAAAGATTTCAGCCACTACTGCCTGAATAATTGTCTGAGAGGCAAAGAAAATCCCTCAAACTACTCTTTGATGTTCCAACATGCCAATGATCTAATGCACAAGGCAAGGTTGACACTCTCATGCACAATTATTAAAAAAGACAAAAGTTATTGATATCTAAAGTTATTGATCAGGGATTATTTCCTTATTTTCTTTTTTATGCTTTGTATGATGATTGTGTCATTCTGTTATGCCTTACATATTAACTTGAGTCCTATAAGATATGCTGCACACATCTATAGTGGAACTTTCTGTAACATGACGTGCGCTTAAACGCTCCGGAGGACGTCATTTTGCATCACTGTAATGTAACCTTACCCAGTAACAGTGCTGTCAGTAACAGTGAGATCAATACATAATAAATACATTTGCATTCTAATTGAACATTCAAATTTATGTGTAATTGTTGAGCTCAAAAATGGCATGATTCGTCTTCTATGCATTCCAGCACAGTGAAATAATTTTCTTTGTTTATCCCAGCAGGAAGCTTTAGGAAGCTTGAGTCAGACATAATACAGATTTCCTGGAGCAGAGAGGTTTATGAGCCTTGCTCAGGGGCCCAACAATTGCAGCTTGGTGGTGCTGGGGTTTGAATCTCAAACCTTCTTATCAGGAACCCAGAAAACATGTACTATTGTCAGGGAGCTCCCTGACTCTTCTCCCGTGCGGGCTTACTAATTACACACACCTGACTCTCGTTTCAACCTCATCACCCACCATATATAATCCCCTCTCTCACTCTAACCTCCGTCCGTTATTATCTATGGTTCGGCTGTGCATTCATCTACACTCCCGTGTAAATGCCCAGCTTCACGCTTCTGCTACAGCGCTCCCTAGGATTTGGACACCGACTGCTTTTTGCATTATCTTCAGGACTTTGTGGGCCGCGCTCCCTAGCGCAACACCGGATATATCATTGTCACTGCAATCCAGTGTGTTTTGGCATTAAAACTCTGTTTGCCTTCACTCCGGCTTCCACCTCTGTGTCTAGCATAACAACTATGTAGTACTAATAATTTATTTTATGTAAAATCGCTTTATGTAATGTCATTCATGGTATGCAAATGGTGGTAGGTAATCATGGTGGTAGCTCCAGGCAGTGAGACACACTGAAAAAGTGTTGAAACAAAAAATGAAGCTTAAACCTTTCTTCTGAATATTTTCTTCTCTCCAGCATGTACAAAATTGGCTTCTACAAATTTAATTCCTGTCCTTCATTCACATTAACCTACAACAGTGCCTTTAATGTAGTGAACTAAATAGACTAACATTATAAAGAAACATAAGAAGATGCAAGGGAAAAAACACAATAGAGGGAAAAAAATCTTACTTGTATTATTTAAAAGACACACTCATTTGAAGACCCTGTCATGGATGGCTTGGGCAAATCCAGTTTGTTTATATTCTCTGCCATTTGCTTTTGTTTTTGTGTTCTTCTGTGTGTTTGACCTGTTCCTCATTTCACATGATAAGTAACAATACATCTTCAAATCTGCTTTGTCATTCAAGTGATTAATTGGTATTAATTGGCTCACATTCCTCACACCATTTTTAACCACCTCCACCAGCTTGATACAGTGTTCATATGATGCAGATTGTGTCTATGGGCTAATTACTCTTTCTATTTATATCTGTTATTTTGTGTGTGTGTTTGCTCGAATCCTTGACTTTTGTTACCCGGTGTTCTCCGTTTTATATTTGTCTTTTTCAGTTTTCATTGTTCTATCTAGTTTAGTATTTTAGTTGCACAGTTTTTCCCTAATGTTTTCCTGTGTCTGCTGATTTAGTGATTTTTATTAATAAAACCCCTGTAGGTCTTCTATGCCTACATTTGGGTAAGGATTTTGCCACTGCTGGAAGCACTTATTCTCTGAAAGACCATGTTAATTCTTCTTCTCCTTCTTCTTCCTCCTTTTTTCTTCTTCATCCTTCTTATTCTTTCTTCTTTTTGTGGATGCTATCAAAATAATTGTAACAAAACCTGTCCTCAAAACATGCTAAATTTCTGTAAATCTGCATTGTGACCTTGCTCATTGTTAAACACACTATACGGATACCAAAACTGAATTGTCATACGAGCTCATATTTAGTGTTAATTCTCCTTGATGTACCTTTTTCTTCACCGATGGAAATTGAGGATAAAGCATGAGCCACAGCTGTATGTGTAAAGGCACGATAATGTTTTGTCTCATGGCCCGAGGCTGTCTTTGCTCTAAAGGACACAGTTTCATAGACCACAAAGACAGAGACTTGTAAACCTTTAAAGCTACAGCCTGAATTACAGTGTTAGACACTACATCTCGAACCAGACACGAATCACTTGCAGGCAGATGTGACATCGGCTCAGAGGTGGAACTTACTAAAAATACTTCAACCTAAAGCTTGTTCACTGGACCTGTGATTATCATAACAAACTCTTGTTTTTAAAAAAAAAAAATCTGTTTGGAGTTTTAGTTTGTCCTGTGGGATATTATTTGATGTGAAAGCTCTTGGAAATTACAGAAGCTGCCTTGGGAATAAAATTTCTTTAAAAATTAAGTATTTTCTTTTTATTTTCTATTATCTGTATTTCTATTATTATTATACAAATTAAGCAAGTAAATATTTAAATAAACATGTTAATCTAGGACAATTCATGAGTGAGAGAGATTACACTGTCCAACCACAGCAGAATATAAGCACAAGCTAGTAGTTACACAAGCTACAAATACTAACCCTAAACCAACTAAAATCAACTATTTATAAAGTTTTATATGAATTTGCTTGTACACATTTTATGTAACACACAATTTAACAACATTTTAGCCAAATACCATTGTGTGCTGTACTTCGGTTTGAACTGCATCATGTTAATTCAGGCATACAGTGATGTCTTCCCTTTATAATATGATGATAAACTGTTGCGTCAACAGGCATGTTTTTGAAATGTTTTCTGAGTGTATTTGTAACATCACATGTATCATGTATTTATAACCTTAATAACTAGAACATTATCTACCATTTTTTCAATTACTGTAATCTTTTACCTATTCTTTAAATAAATGCCAAGAGTGATAGATGTCCTGATCAACGGTAAATGGTAAAAAATGATCAAACAATCTAATAAACGTGCACTTACACATACCAGCCATGTTTAGTTTAGCTTAAAAAGTAATGTTGATCTAATTTTACTCAATATGTTGGTATTTAAAAAAAAATAGCCAACAGGCAACCATTTTACAAATGCTCACATCTCTCAGGAAAGAACAGATGTGTTTAAAATTTGAGGCCCACTTACAAGTTTTTAGAACTTTTATTGTACTTCTCTCAAGCTATTTAAACTACTGCAGTGTATACGTATAAAAACACACCAGGTCATCCCATTTACTCGAGGCTTTTATTGCCTATTATTGACTGGCTGATAAAATAAGATAATATAAAATGGAACCACATAAAAAAGAGTCTCATTATACAGCAGACTTGCCAACCCATGAAGAAGAATAATGTCTAGTCCGGTATTATTGCTGCTGTATGTCAGGTCATCTCAGTGCTCAGTCAGCCACACACACACACACACACACACACACACACACACACACACACACACACATACACAACCAAAGAACTTTTTAAAGAGACTTTCATTCACTTTCATAAGTCTATTACAAAGTATACATACTGAACATAAACAGGAGATATTCTAAACCCTGCTTTTAATCCTGGGTAGATAACGTTTCATACTTTTTATTTAGAAGTAGGTTTAGCACCACTTTTCACAGCGGTCATGTTAATCCCAGATTGCGGTGCTGAACATGTTCAGTGTGAAATATATGGTGTTAAAAGGTCATATCGTGTACTTTGTACAGTAACAAACTGTGTGTTGTGTAAAAGGTATTTGGGGACAAAGTAAACAAATAACGGCAGATGGTGATTGAAAACCCATGAATGAGTGTAAATGTTAGTAGTTGATTAGTAGTACTGGATTTCAGTCAGAAATAACCAAGTAGTTAAGGAGCTGACTGAAAAATTAGCAACAGCTGGATATCAACGAACGCCTGGTCAACTACACAACAAAAATTAAAATGCCACAAAAAAAGTTACAAATCTGTGAAAGATAAAGATTTATTCTTAAGATAATTCCTAAGATTTAAACCCAATTCAGATTAGCCAAGTGCCAAGCCTTTTTTTCTTACTGATTCGAGAGAATGAGAATGTTGTACGTTGTATTTATCCAGTCATGGTTGTTAATGCCACAAATATGCTAATAAGAAGCACAACCCAGGGTTTAGGGTTAATGTAGAGTGTGAAACATCAGATAATGAAGAGCCAGGAATAATGGTTAACTTGGGGTAAAGTATGAGCAAAACCCAGGATTCTGTTTAGTTTACGATGACCCTGGGGAATATTTCAAGGATGAAAAGCACTAGAGTTTGTTTTAGCACCTAACTGAATCTTATGTTTTGACTGAGTTTTATGTTTTGACTGATTCTCTGGTGTGTCAGTTTAACGTGTTTGTGTCTGACCTGCCTAGTTTATCAGATTTGCTTATCTAACCATTGCCTGTTCTAAACTTGAACCTCCCTGTTTGGGATTTGTTTGACTGGCTTCATTAGACTGCTCTTATTGCAACAGCATTTGTTTTTGCCTCCATTTGCCTCTATTACATAGCACTAGCATTACGTAAATGTTTCGACGCAACATACAACAGTATTTTTAGTTATGATATTATTTCCTTGTCATGCTATATCATTGTTGTTATTATATTTAACACTTCGTTAAATATACATAATACTTGCCTACATAAGCCTGCATTTTGGTCAAAATGTTTCCTTGATCACAAAATACTGTTTTTGATCATTTTTGCTGGACATGCTGACATTCTTCATTAACCTTGTGAGGATGCTGCATCATACAAGCATTATGTGCTAAAAATGTTATTAGTGAGGCTTAGGAAATGTTTCAGTTAATATTCTTCAAAGCATCTGTGCAAATATTAACTGTCCCATCTTCTATTTTTCTTATAATAAAAAGGTCTTTTGCAATTTTTTGGAGCATGTACCAGAGTTCAACAATGTTAAAAGGCAGAGCTTCTGCAGAGAATGGTATAAAGGCTCATTTATCAAAGTGACTTTTCCATTACACAATATACATTCACAGATCTGCTCTTCATTTGCATGCTGTTGTCTAATTCAGACAGCATCCTGGATATATACTTAAGTTAGAAGGTGCTGCTGTTTCTTTAACTTCTTTTTTCACAGCTAATACAAAGTTACTAGTGGCAGATGCTTAGATTCCTGAGGGCATTGGTGAGCACCAACATCCTTGCCATGCTGTTAATTATACCACTGAGGAGCAGGATACATCCTTTAAGGATACTTTTCCAGGCTTGTGTCCAGTTTTTCTGTTCAATGACAAAAGTACTTATTCTGTAAATTCACGTTCAGTTATACAGTATGCTGAACGAGTCACGATTCTAGACAGGAAGTGAAATGATACATACACACGTGTGTGTGTACGATCTGTCTGTATTTGTGTGTTTATAAATATGTCCTAGTATAAATACTCAGTAATTTGTTTATGAATATTTTTAATGTTTGTTCAAATGTTTATGGGTTTGTGCATGAACAGGGTTAATTGTCTTTCTATGGTTGAATCTGGCCTTTGGGAAGACGCAGGACTCTCAGAGGTGGGGATCTGTGAGCCCTTCTCAGTGTGGCTGGGTGACAGCTCTGGCAGTTGCTCACTGTCAAGTCAATATCATGGATAAATATTGCAAAGGTCTATTTTCCCAGCTCTATGAATAATTAATACCACCATTTTGGCTCTCAATGTGACTGTTGTTTGGCCAAATCTGTGTGAGGGCACATCTCTCTGTCTCTCTCTCTCTCATTCTCTCATTCATCTCTCGTTCATCTCTTCATCTCATAAATTCCCATGAACTGTTTCATTATGAACTACCCAACACTGGAGGCAGAGCTTGAACCCCCACAGAATATGGAAAATTAGCAAGATTTTACTAGGTGGAAACTACAGTTATAAAAACATAATAATTCGTAATTGTTCTGGAATGGAGCTCTGTTACTGTGTAATATCATAATTATCAGTAGACTGGACATGGAATATTTGTCATTTTTTGCTTTTTCAGCTTCCCCAGAACAAACTTCACAATCCTTTAAATCTCTATGTGGTTCTGCACATAGCCCTAAAACAGGATTTTCCTATTCATAAATTAAAAATACTTAAAGCTCAGCCTATCAGCTACCAACCAGAATAAAGTGAAGGCTAACATACAGTATGTGTTTCACAAAGATACTCCACCTACGGCACAGTCTGCAATCTTCCTCATACATGAGCTCTTAGGTGCCTGTGATTGGCTAGTGCTGCTCTGACTAACAGGGAAGTAACTGTACGCCATCACTCCCACCCAGACGGCAGGAACAATTTTGCTCTCTAGACACCCAGCCCTAGACGGGATCGTTGGTACTAAACTTTCCCTGACAAATGATTTTGTTGAATCACTTGGATCCTTTTTATTTCTAAGCGTGTATACACAAACATATTCGTTGTCAGGAACAAATTTCATGGTTATTTAATGAGAATGGTATTTTCAGGAATGGTGTCCACCATCACTTGTGTGACTTGTGTGTCTGTGATTAGATTATTTTTTTATATGGTAGAAAGATGCTCTCAGTGCATGATTACAGACTGCAGTCCTACATTTCGTTTCATTTTCTCCCATTCCTTCACGTAATTTGTAATTACAACGAAAAGAACAGTCTGCAATGTAAAGTCTTTGTTGAGGAATATGAAAAAAGATGTCGAAAGGATGGCTAGCTCATGTCACAGCTCAGGACGTTGCCTTTTAAAACCGGAGAAGAGTTTTTTAGGCTGCATATTGCTGTTTAATTCTCAAAGAAAGCTGAAAATGAACTTTCTTTTCCGGCCAGCTGCAAGCCTGGAACAGTGGACCATCCATGCGTGCATGGCATACAGGTTCAGCATTAAGCTCTTTTTTTGACTTGCTGAACATCATTACTCAATAATATGTGAATTTTGTGCGAGCTTATTTATATGGCGCAAAAGATTGGTCTGTCACTTGATGAAAAATAAACATGCAAGCTCAGTGACAGGCATTTAGCACAAATTGGCATGAAAGTTTTACAAAGAATAAGAATAAAAAGAGAATAAGAACATAAAGTGTTCCTAGGGTTACATAAACCTTGCTTTAACACAGAGGTTGATAACCTACACTGGGACTTTAAAACACATTCATAAGCATGGCATCAATATTTTATACAGCAGTACTGGATAAGAAAGATAAGAAATGAGATTTAATGATATTCACGAGTTTGTGTCTTCATAATGCTATGAGAAGACCACATTATTTATGAAGTATTAAGAAGATTATCATCTACAAAGTGTCCTGCTGTCATTTAACCTTTTGTATAGTGTATTTACTGTATGCCCTTTCTTTTTCATAGACTTTCATGGACTTAATGATCTTTAACTGAAGTGTTTAAAGTTGATTTGTGATAAAAAAAATTTTATAAATAGTGAAATATCAGTATACAGAACAGTACTATGTAGTTACATAAAATGTGTTGATTATTGCTGTCAGCTAAGAGAGCTTTACAGGATGCTTTCATGTCATGGCTTCCACCAGGAGGCATTGCAGAGTATCATATGAAACTGCTCACCTTTGTTCATTCGTCTGGATATTGCGCTTGGTATCCTACTCCACTTCGTCATTGTTATGTAAGTTTTAATGTCAGTCAGATCAGAAAATACCATAAGACATAACATTCAACAAGTCAACAAAAAAAAAATAACAGACTGTTATTAAGAAATAACAGACTGTATGCACTCAGATTCCATTCCAAGAAACACATTAGAAAGAGCTCATTCCAGAAAGGCTTAAATATAAATTAAGATATGTGTAGAACTATAAATAAATAACCTTGAATAATAGATAGTATGGGAGTGACAGCAGAACATCTAGGACCATCATTAAACAAAGGAAATAGATGACTGTGATTATCATTTAAACAATAGCGACCATTTGGGTTATAACACCTGTAACAATACCAAGACATCCAGCTAGACAATATTAGTAGTAGTATAGTAGAGTTGTGTCACCATAGTTCAACCTCATCAAACTGTATATGTTTACTTGAACCCTCTCTGGTTGGCGCTATTTTGTGTATTTCTCCTGTAGAGTTTTGTATAGTCTGTCTGCACTGCCTTTTGTCTCGCACTGTTTACAATACTGTAGATTGCACACATTGCACTTAGTCCTTAGCTCTGTGTTGTTCTATGTAGCACCATGGTCCTGGAGTAACATTGTCTCATTTCACTGTGTACCTTGTCAGCTATATATGTTTGAAATGACAATAAAAGCTTCTTGACTTGACTTGATTAGCACCCAGCCATTTGGGAGATACTTAGTTCTTACACTTGATTTAGATTTAACGCAAAACCCCATTTAAACTACAAAGAGGAAAAATGGTATAAAATATTTGAGCAGGATTTGTCCTCTGGACTCCAGTGAACCTGAAGTTCGCTTTATGTATTTTGTCACTGCTACACTGGAATAAACTTCTTCTTCATTAAGATCTTGCCCCTCATCGTTTTATTTTCTTACAAGGCCACGAAGACGCCTACTGTAATAATCCTGGAGATGCTACTGTCTAAATAAGAACCTAAATAAGTGATTGTTTTAGTTCATGGGGTTGTGTGTGTTTTTAAAAAAATGTCTTTGGGATTAATCATCTATGCTGTGAAAACATAACAATGTCATAAATCTCACTCAAACTTATTAGATGCTTTTAAAGCTCATATGAAGGCTGTCTAGAGCAGGTTGACATCACCAACATACTGTAAGTGAGAATCTAACAGATCTGTCTGTGTCCTTGAGTTGAGGATAACTCTGGGAACACTGGGGCTTGGGGTTATGGGGTGATTGGCAGGGTGCTGCCATGGTGATGGGTACAGTGGGTCAGAAAGGCTGCACGATTACCAGATATTGTGGTTCAGACCGATGCTACTGAGAAGCTGGCAGGAAAATAGATGGCTTTTGTGGCACTGAGAGTGCTCACTGTCCGGAAAGGCAGGTGTGACCTTGAGGGACACAGAATTAGAGAGTGTGTCAGGGAGAAATGAGTTAGTAGCAGTCGGACACATGCTTGGCAGAACCATCCATTCAGCAGGAAAAGAGGCAGATGGGGAAGAAGGAGGTAGATAAAGAACACAGGAAAGAGAAAGAAGGATTGCTTATAGTGTAGAAAAGAGAGGTAAATGGTTCTGTGGCAGGAGTAGTGTCTAGAGCATAGGTGATATTTCTCTGGGCTGTGTGGTGATTCATCAGGTGAGCACAGGACACGAGCGGGTTTTCTTCTGTACCGTGCACTGCACTGACACTGACACTGAACCCTCTCATTATGTGACTACATGGATACACATGCTCTTACGGCTGGAGCACTGAATACTGCTCTGTGAGGGTATTGAATGATGAGGTTTGTTCTCATGGGCATCATTAGGCTAAGTGTTATTTCCTGGACAATTCTTTGTCATGTGTGTCTGTCTGCATGCTTGTGTGTGTGTGTGTGTGTGTGTGTGTGTGTGTGTGTGTGTGTGTGTGTGTGTGTGTGTGTGTGTGTGTGTGTGTGGGCAGTGGTGGCTCAGTCGGTTAAAGCCCTGGGCTACTGAGGAGAAGCTCAGAGCTTCAAGCTCCAGTTTTGCCAAGCTGCCACTGTTGGGCCCTTGAGCAAGGCCCTTAGCCCTCTTTGCTCAAGGCTGACCCTGTTCTCTGACCTCAATGTCCTAAGCTGCCATATGCAAAGAAAGAAAACAACAGCTTCCTCTTCTATACATCTATTTTGAGATGCAAATCTTCAGAGCTGTGAGCTAGAAGAGGACTCAAATACAGTCTATAGTATTATAAAAGTTTATAGTATACTCTAAAAAATATAGAAGTTTTTAAGATTATTATGTACGTACAATTCATTTTTTAAAGAAGCCCAAATGCCAACGACTGATTTTTTTCAAATATTGAAAATACTTAAGACCTTAAAGAGTCATTTAAGAAGAACTCATATAAGATTATAATTGCATTGACAGCAGCTGATGCGTTTCTGTTGCTTTTCAAGATCTGCAAACCCACACACACTCTATTCTTAGATGTATATTCTCCCTCCATATTAATAATAATAACACTACTTCTACTACGAATATTAGTCATGATAATAACTACACAATTATATTAAATATAATAATCTATAATATTATTTGATTAATATGTTCAAACATTGTTCCAGTCAGTTTTGTTATTGTGCCATATAAAAGCAATGTGCTATTTCCTGCAGGAGACGTTATAAATATCAGCAGCTATATAACAGCATGAATCAGCACCATTCAAGGGAGAACTTGAGGTTCCAGGGGAACAACGGCTATATGACCGCCGTACAATCACGGTTAGTTCTGGGCTATGTTAATAGTCTTGACACGCACAAAGCAAAAATTTATCCAGGTGAAAATCACTGCCTCTGTCAGTTATCCAGTGTGCACAGGCCCACAGTCGTACAATACATGCCTTGAATTTAGAAATCTGAATCTTTACAGAGGATTTTACATCATTTATATGTGTACATTAGGATGGTTTTTAGGATGGATTTTAGAAGCATTATGTTTATTGAAATGTTAATTTAAATGCTTTGGAAATACTGTAACTTTATATGTTCACCCTAATAAAGCAAAATAAACTGAAGTGAAATGAATTGAATTGGAAATGAGAGTTGGGGGGAGAGAGAGAGAGAGAGAGAGAGAGAGAGAGAGAGAGAGAGAGAGAGAGAGAGAGAATCTAATCTAGTTTGGACTCACAGAGATGCGCTGATTTATTGCCAGTGACCTTGGATGTCTGAGTCACTGTGCATGATGTGAAAAATACTGATGCTCTGTGTGCCTCAGTGAAGGAATAGAGATTAGCTGAGGATCAAAGGAAGTGAATAAAGAAGATGTATTTAGTAGTTATTAGGACAGGTAGTGTCACGGGAGATATGGGTGGCAAACATGTTTTAATTAAAATTGTCAGATGTTAGTTAGTAAAGCTATATATATATATATATATATATATATATATATATATATATATATATATATATATATATATATATATATAAAAACACCTTCCCTTTGACCCTCCTGACATCATCGCAGTTGCAACTGTCCACTCAATGTCCTCTGTCTTGTTAGAGCATCACCAAAGAGTGACATATTCCTCATTAGCACCAAAAAAGGGAAATGTCTCATTAAAGGTTATCTGCTAATTAACACAACAAGTAAGGGGCATGAGCATAGTGTGAATAGGCAGGCTTCCTATCACATTGCTTTTAACCTTTTCAGCCTTATACAGTCTCACACTCCACTCCTTATGCCGTCCCTTCTCCATGTGCGTGATCTCAGAGGAAATGTCCACATCTGAATGACCTGCCATTAAGGTGAGATGCTATAGATGAGTGGTTTTCTACTGGAAATGTCTGTTCATTTGAGGATTTGCCCAGGATAGAAAATATCCTACAAGGAGTTGAATGGGAAATTTGGCTGGGATTTCACCAGAGCAGAGGCATTCACTGAAGTTATGCTTCAGTAAAGCTGTGTATTACTGTATTATTGCTTTGTTTGGGTCTTACGTCAAGGAAGCCAGTTGTGCACCAGAAAACACTGTACCGTTCAGGACAAATAGTGTAGTCAAATATTTCTGAATTCTACAGTGTAGCTTATGCTGCACATGAGTCAAGGGAATGAGGCTACATTCAACTAGAGGTTGTAACTCTTAATTCGGAACTTCTGACCAGCAAAGAACGTCTCCTCAGCTTGAACCTCCTACTCGTGATCTTACATCCCCTACTTCCCAGAATTTCTAAAACGGTAGGTGAGAAATCCTCGGATCTACTGCATCCACTGAGATCCTGCAGTATGGAGGCAAAGCACACTGCACTATCCCATAATGCAACAGGATTAGAGGGAAGAGATGTTGAGTCTTTAACAAGACATGTTGAACAACACCTGAGTAAACTGGTTCAAAATAGAAATAACAATGTTTGCGGCATTGGTCACAGTAGAGGACGATTCCAACATGGAAGACGTTCAGATTGTATTCATTTTACACGCAATATACTGATGCGTACATACAAACAAAACAAAACATTAATCAATTAATAAAAAGCACAGACAGACGCTTCACTGTAGGGAAAGTTCTTAACTGCTGCTGATGTAATATTAAACACTGAGCTGTTTTAACAAGTGAGGTTTTTATTAAACGAATTTAATACCTGCTTGTTTGGCCAACACAATAAAAGACAGTGTTTATCAGAATTATTATCTCTTCCTCTCTGTCTCTCTCTCTCTGATTCTCTCACTATCTCTTTCCACATTTAGAATGCTTCTTTATCTTTGTTTGTTGTTTTTTTTGCTGTGGAAAATCCTCTGAAATCTAAATGCACGAGAAAGGATCTCTCTCTCTCATACACACACACTCACACACACACACACACACACACACACACACACACACACACACACACACACACACACACACACACACACACACACACACACACAGAGAACCATACAGAACACTAGCAGCCTGTCTTGACTGAGAAGCTGTGAACAAATTCGTCTCTATCCCAACTCTATTGTCCACATCAAAGAAATCACAGCACTGGAGAAAATTACAAAGCACACAGTTCAAAGTACTCTAAGAAGAATGAGGGCAACTGCAATGTGCCCCTTAGAGACATTAAAGAGACAATTTCTGAATAAGAGGCAAAATGGAGAGATTCAAAGGTGGAGAGACTAACAAAATGTGGTGAGAAAAAAAAGAGATTTGGGAAAATTGATTACAAGGATCAGAGGTTGTGTGAGTGTACTTTAGAAGTATGTATGAGCAGGAATGTTAAGAGTGTTTAAGAGAGAGTGTGGAAAAAGCGAGAGAGAGAGAGAGAGAGAGAGAGAGAGAGAGAGAGAGAGAGAGAGAGAGATTGAGTACAGGGAATGTTCCAGCAGCAGTTTGATCCATGTTGGTGTCAGCGGTTGCTGAGGCAGCAGAAAGCAGACATATTTACAAATCACTCATTGCTAATGTAATTCCACACCATTACACTGCTGCCTCTAGAGCAAGCAGAGCTGATTCCCACGAGACCTTCTGCAACAACAGGCTCACTTTGCCCACGCATGGTTTTAAGCAATACTAATGTACTGTATGTACACAAACAACAACCACTGTAGAGTGTACACAGTGTGATACTTACTGGGCAGGTTAAAGTGTTATATAGAGGGATTTTACACTGGGGGTTTGGTCAGAAATAGAGCTCAATTTGCATGAAATGTTCCTAACCACCTCATCAATACACAATTGTCAGACTGTATATTTATAATCACACCCTCTATTGTCACCAAAATGAGGATGAGGTTCACTTTTGAGTCTGGTTCCTCTCAAAGTTTCTTCCTCTTCCATCTAAGGGAGTTTTTTCCTCACCACAGTCGCCACAGTCACCGCAGGCTTGTTCATTAGTGATAAATACAAACACAATTGAATAAAGGTCTGATATTAATCTTTAACTTTTGTACAATATTAAACTTTTTGTATCATGTTTCTTATGTTCTGTAAAGCTGCTTTAAGGCAATGTCTATTGTTAAAAGTGCTATACAAATAAAACTGAATTGAATTAAATTAAATTGAATAAATCTTCAATTTGTTGTTCAGTTGAACACAACTTACACTCGGGTCTGCACTTGTTCAGAAAGTGAAATAGCCTGTGTGTGTTTTAGCCAGTGACATCATTAGTTTCCACAACACGTGTAGCAGGACTGGCAGGAGAACACTGTATAACAAAGAAGAGGTGCCTTACTAAGCATAATATCACCAAAAAATATATATAAATATATATATGGTGAATTGATATGATTGAGTTCTTCATGTGCGATCATGATGATGTAGGATAAACGCAAATACGCCGGGGTTCAATAGAATCAAGTGAGTCTAAAACCACATCGCTGCAGATGAGCCGAGAACAAAGCAAGATCAGATTCAGACCTCAGCAAATGTGTCCAATGTGAAAACCACCGTAATTGTAGTGTGTTATTTGTTATTGGCTGATATCACAGAAATGTAAATTCAAATACTGAATAAGATTTCATTTTTTTCTTTCAGAAGAACATGATTATTATTAATACGTTCACCAATATGCTCTGCTATGCTTTACATTTCCTTTAAAATGTACTACTTTTGTAAATCAGCGCTTGCCCCTTAGGCATCCATGCTTGTGAAGAGCCAAATTGTTTCTGACCAAACTACAGTATCACTCTGGCTCCAGCCCTCATGCTAGCTTCAGACACACTTCAGGCCACAGCGCTGAAAGGCAAGCGTCATCTTCTCTCTGTTCATTCCTGCTTCACACAGTTTCCGTCCTCATATCATATCGTGATCTTTAGAGCTTTCTGAAATGCAGAGAAGTTTGTTAAAGATAATGGTTGAAATTACATTCGCTCATGTATAATTTATTCACTTCCTGCTGTGAGTAAGTACAGAAATAAGACCAAACTACATTATTAAGGACGGATGTTTTATCTACTCGGGTTAACGTGCGCTTTACTAATCACCAAAAGGATTTATTATTGTAATAATTATTGCAATGAGAAAATTTGGCATAGTTACTGTATTGTATTTTTGTTGCTCCTGGACTACATTACCCATCAACCCCTGCACGCAACATAATCATAACCATAACCTTCAACTGTGCTTTATTTCACCATGATTTAAGTTCCTGCGTTTCAGTGTTTCTTTGTCAAGCTTCTGTTGATGTCACTTACTGTTTGTTGCTTTGCCATCCTAGCCTCTATGTTTTACAATATTGCTTTGTTTTGTTATAAATAAAAGTCTGCACTTCATTCACAGCCTCGATGTTAACCAGAAATCTACACAGTAAAAATCCAGAATTGTCTCAACACAAACTAAAGAATAGTCAGACAGTGAACTGGATGAAACATTCAAAACTAAATAGCGCTGCAGACACTGCATAATAACTGTGGACATACCGTGGATCGATCAACCTGTAAACACTCCTTGTCTGGAAAATATCACTGGACTGGTCATGAATAAACAGAATACAGCAGAGCAAAAATATATAGTGCAAAAAGCAATTGCGAGTCTGAGCGAAGACAGAGTGACTGAATGGATGTTTTAAACAGTGCTTGAGTTGAGAGCAGGTTGCCGGAGGAATACCCAGGTGAAACAAAGCACTGGGAGAATACTGCTGAAAATAGAGGCTGTATATAGAAAAATACATGAAATGCATTCAGCACAGAACTGAAGATATTACAGGAACAACCAAAAAGTACCTGTAGCAAAAAATGTAACATGCAAATAAAAGTCAGGTGCATATGAGATTGAAAATGTGCAACAGAAGAGTAAGGATTAGTAAACGCCCATATTATAAGTGCTTATTTACAATTATATTTCAGACATCACTAATATAAATTGATATTTAAATAGATATAATAAATAGATATTTACCTTTTTTTTTTAAATTTTCATTTCAGTTGGCCAATGCACTTTGCACTTTATAATGCACTTTGTTGGTCAGCAGTGAAATTTTAATAATCATTAAGAAAATAATACTTTCCATAACATAAAGATATGAAAAGAAGTAAAGGTTCCATATGATACTGTTCAGTTTTCAGTAAATACGCGCAGGTCTCTTACATGTTGCTAAATCGTTGAGCCTAGAACTACTGTAGTCTTTTGGCTCTTTCAGATTTTTGTTTAACAGCTATCTAGAAAAATGCATGGTATGTAGAAAAAAATATGAAAGGAAAAAAGAAAAATACAAATTTAAAATCAGGCCACAGAAATCACTCTGAGGAAGGTCACACACACACACACACACACACACACACACACACACACACACACACACATTGGCTGTAACTCAGAAAATATAAAGGTCATGGCTTTTAGGTTCATTATTTCTAAATGAAATCTTCATCTTGACAGTTTTTTTTTATTTTGACCCTTGGTGCTTCCAGTGAAACCATATTAAAACAGATGAAAAATATCATCTTGCTCTATTGTACAAAAACACACACACACACACACACACACACACACACACACACACACACACACACAAACATTTCCTATAACAATTGTGAGACAGCTCCGTGTTGAATAATTTCAGGACTGACATCATGGAAAAACTCCACAGATAAATTGCAAGACTGGCAGCTGATGATGAAACTCAATAATCAATGATCATAAAAGTCAAATTAACCAACATAAATGTCACTATCTATAACTTTGCCTCAAATGATGATGTTATTGCTATTGCACACTCACATAAAACTACGACTGGAATTTAGCCTCCTTAAGCTACCATTTTGATTCTGCTAATAAGCTTATTATTATTATTATTATTATTATTATTATTATTATTATTATTATTATTATTACATATTTTCCTTTCTTAGATTTAGATTTAAAGGAGGGCACGGTGGCTTAGTGGTTAGCACGTTCGCCTCACACCTCCAGGGTTGGGGGTTCGATTCCTGCCTCCGCCTTGTGTGTGTGGAGTTTGCATGTTCTCCCCGTGCCTCTGGGGTTTCCTCCGGGTACTCCGGTTTCCTCCCCTGGTCCAAAGACATGCATGGTAGGTTGATTGGCATCTCTGGAAAATTGTCCGTAATGTGTGATTGTGTGAGTGAATGAGAGTGTGTGTGTGCCCTGCGATGGGTTGGCACTCCGTCCGGGGTGTATCGTGCCATGATGCCCAATGACGCCTGAGATAGGCACAGGCTCTCCGTGACCCGAGGTAGTTCGGATAAGCGGTAGAAAATGAGTGAGTGAGTGAGAGAGATTTAGATTTAGGGAATTATGACTTTGACTTTTATGTGAACTGTCATCATTTCATGCTATAAGCCTTAGTTCCTATCAGCCCCATGTCCCAATGTCACATGTCCCAATCACCATCACCTCTGTCACGTCTCACCACTGATGAGCACCAAAGTAGGTTTTTGTGTTTTAACGTATTATTGATGTTGAGTGTGTTTGCAGCTGTGCTTTATTCTCTTGCGTTTTGCTGTTTTGTTCCGGCTCACGGTTTACTGCCCACAATAAAGTCTTCGCCTATAGTCTCCTGACACCAGGTAAGTGCTGTGCAGTACTGTGCAGTGCAGTGCAGTGCAGTGCAGTACAGTACAGTGCAGTGCAATGCAGTACAGTGCAGTACAGTGCAGTTTTTACTTTAAGAAGCAAATGATCACATCACCCATCATCAAAAACATGTGGTGTAGTGGATGATTGGAAATAGATGCTACAGTGAAAGAGTGGAATTAAAGTCACTCGAAGGCAAAATGTCAAAAGCTTTTTTTTCTCTCATAAAAGAATGGTTTTCATTTAGCAGATAAATGTATTATTGTTGGTAAAAGCTACATGTTCCAGTTACTCGAAGAGTAATGACCCCAGTGCTACTGTACAAGGACTACATCCTAAACCACCGGTATATTTTACTGCCCCATCTTAGGGCCTCTGTTTAAAACAATAAAAATACAAGATTTTTAAATCCAAAAAGTTCTATTGCTTCAGTAATGTATTCTGTTTTGAGAATACTGATGTATACAAAGAAGGTGACCAGTATGATTTTATTTATTTATTGTTTTCCCTTTCTTTAAAATAAACAAAAGTTTTTTGCAAATTCTTTACCGAAGTCCTTCACTTTTTTACACGAGAACATTATACTGTATTTACATTTTGACTCAATATTATGACTTCGTTCTTGTAGTATTGCAGATTTTGATTTTCTCTTATGAGCCTTTCCCCCCCTTTTTCTCTAAATATTAAATTTTTAACATGTTGCCATGGTTACACTGTGGTCCGAGATTAAATATGAATTAAACCTTGATTTGGGATTCTGTTGTCCTTGTGGAGCTGTGAGGTATCAATACTACCTACTGCTGAATTTGCTGACCCTATTTCCCATGATCCTTAGTCTGTGACCTTGTCATATGATCATTAGTTACAAGGCCAAACACAAATCTACAGATTGCTGACTGGATTCTGTTTGTTTTGTATCACATACTCTGCCTTAAATACACTGGTTAAAAACACATTAAGTCTCGTTTCCGCGTTTTCCTTGCGAAGAAGAAAACCGTGGCCTTCTATTTACTGTCGGTTTGTGTCCCTTAATCTTGACTGTTAATCTTTCTTTTGCCTTAATAGTTTTTATTTTTTGGATCGCCTGACTCCATGTCTGTTGATCTGAGTATTGCAGAACCTGAAGTGATTATAAATAAAGGCTACAACTGCACTTTCATCCATTATGACTGACATCTTAACAATAGACACCATCCCAAAGCAGCTTTACAGATAGAAACCCAGAATATGTGTAAAATTTTAAACCTTCATTTTAGTTTTAACATGAAGTCTATTTTGATGATGTTATGAAAAGTTAACTGATGGAGGTTTGGAGTATTGAGCTCTTAATTGCAGTCCAAGCCAGCTTGATGCTGTAAGTGGTACCATCCACAGTAATCTCCTGTATCTCCATACTGTCTATGTGGGGTCATCCTCAGCAGCAGTGAACAGCCTCCAACTGATGAGAGTCTAACAAGAACCAGGGCATAGGGATGGTGAAATCTGCTGAAATCTCGGGCCGGGGGAGAAAATGGTTAGTTACTATAAGACTACAACAAATGTAGCTTTTGTTGCATTACTACTCACCACAAAAGCCTAGTTAACTTGCTTTGACATACAGCCTCCCTTCACCTTCATGTTTTAGGCCTGACTGCTGGGACACCAATGTCAATTTCATACAGCCCTAAAACCGCTGATCAGCCTCTTTTAAAATGACTTAAATATGTCTCTCTCTCTCTCTCTCTCTCTCTCTCTCTCTCTCTCTCTCTGTCTCTCTCTCTCTCCCCCTCTCCCCTCACCAGACTCGCTGCCTGTATCCATGAACTGACCTACAGGCATCGAATTCTAATGTCCCTCTGCCCCAGCATCAGGCTCGGCAGGACGAGAGGAGAATATGTAATATAAATGCGCTGCTTCTTCTCAGAAGCAGACCCTTACTCCCCCTGGCTATGTCTCTGATATCTCCTGCTGAGATGTTAAAAGGAGGAGAAGAAAAGAGAGGCTTCTCTGCATGCAGTATCTGTTCTGTGTTCACAGTGGATCAGGTGGCTTTTGACGTTTTGTCTTGCAGCTAGGGTCGTCTGTGTGTCCCATTCAGAGCAGCTATTTCACTAAATGGCTTGATGTATTCAGAAGTGTCATTCAAATGATCGACAGTGTGTTTGCTAGCTTGTGGGGCAGAGGTTCAGCATGTGCTCAGCTGAAATGACGGAATGAAGGATTAAACATCGTGGTACTTATGGATAAAATAAAATATTCAATATTTTTCTAAACATAGAAATGTTTCATGTCGTAGACTGTTTAATGTCGTTTATATTTCAGCAAAGTAGATTTTGGTAAGCATTTCATATACTGATGTTCTTAACACCACAATATTGCTTTCCTGGCATTAAGAGGGGTGTGTGTGTGTACATGCATGTTTGCACACATCTGCACTTTACTCATTGTCAAACCTTATTTATTTATTTATTTATTTATTTTTTAACATTCTGTATTCATTTACTAAATTCTCAAAATTCCCTGCTTAGACTGCTGCCCCCGCGACCCGGCCCCGGATAAGCGGTAAAAGATGGATGGATGGATGGATTTTCAACATTTTTCACTTTTCTTACCTGTACAATCGAATTCTAAATTTTTGACACGGACATACAAAACAAAGCATTCCGTTGCATGTCACAATGTGTATGTGGACAATAAATTTTGCAGCAAACTGAAGACCATGTATCCTGTAGAACAATTTGAGCTCCTTTTGATAAATGTGGTACATGTCTCAAGTGGTAAAGTGTGTGTGTTTTCTGTTTGTCAGGTAAGTGGGAAATGTTCACAGCAGTGATTTTTGCAAATAAATAATAATGTCTATTATAGGTGAAAGTTAACTTACTCTTGCATTGAAATTTAATCACAAAACCTTTCACAATCCTATCAACAACTACACTGTTCATTTGCGTGGATAATGAGAAGAGTCAAAGTCTTAGTTGTGTGAGTGAGGCAGCATTATGGGGAGGATCTGGGAAGGGAGGTGAGTTACTATTTAACCTTTAACTCACCTGGCTTTGGAGGTTGGGGTAAGAGTGCAGGGTCAGCCTTGATGCAGCACCCCCTGGAGCAGGGAGACTTAATAACCGTGCTCAAGGGCCCAATAGTGGTAGCTTGGTGGTGCTGAGACTTGCACCCCAACTAAGAAGACATGATCAAATTTCAAAGAGCATTTAGGGAAAAACTTATATGTGCCTTTTGCAAGAATGTCCATTGTTTAAAGTGCTATACAATATTTTTTCAATTTTCTGCACAGTGTATTGGAATGTTGTTTATTTAAAGCGAAAAAAATAAGTTTTCTTGAAACAATTTTAGCAATAGTTATGCAAATGAGGAATAATCACTGGCAAAAAATCACACACTTTGTGGCAGTGAGTCTTTCAGGAGTTGATTCAAATAATCTGACTCACTGAATTCACAATAAATTCCAGAGCTGAAAGTGACTGTATCGTCCTCTAAATGCTGATATGTACTGATGTTCTAAACACAGATGAAATATAAGGTCTTATCTGCTACAGGATAAGATTGTCTGCCTATGTTCAGCCAAGAGACGTGAAAGCTTTTCTAAAAAGATGCAAAAATGTTGAATTTATTTGATATTTATAAGGGGAATGATCAGGAAGTCACAGTGCTGCTATGGAAACAGTTTAAATAACATTCGGATGTAGACGGTCTTCACAAATTCAGTGGTTTGAAATCAGCTGGAACTCACTGTACAGTCTGGTATCTAATAACCATTTGGCAAGGGAATTTTTAAACTTCTAGTATTATTAAAACGTATACTGTAAGTTTCATACATCTGGTCATGACATGCAACTCCTTTAGGACAATGTGTTTGATTTCAGTTCTTGTTCATCAGTGGTGTAAGTAGGAGATGCTTTAATAAAGAGAAAATGTCAGCATTCGTGCGACTGCAAATGTCGTATCGTTGTTCATCATCGTATTGAAGAAAATATGGTGTGAAAACAATGTGGTGTCTTTGTGGTTAACGCATTTGTCTTGCACCTCTGTGCTTCAATCCAATGACTGTATGGATGAATATTGAGCACAAAGATTCCGAAGTATGACTGATTTGCTCTTGGCAATAGGCTGCAAACCTTGGAACAGCATTAATTCATCCTCAGAGCTTTATCCTGGTCAGGGTGGTGATGGAATTAAAACTGGGATGGAGAATTCACCCCAGTTGGGAGTCAATCACAAGGCATCAAGCACACACTCACTTCACACCAGTTTTTAGTGTTACCAACTTATTATAAAAGTATATCACAGTATTTCATCAGTATTTGGCATGGGCATGGGAAGCAAGCCTTCAGTATTTCTCTATTTTTGTCTGAGCTGGTCTTGTACTGAAATTTCCTGAATCACAGCTTCAGGCTGGTGGAGCAAGGCTTCTCCATGGGGTTTAGTCCTGCTGCTTCTGTTTTTGTTTCCGTGGAAGCTCCAGTGAAGCTCGCTTGGCTGCTAGAGCCTGAATATTGTATGTGCAGTGTGCTTGATTGAAATGCCATTTTGCATGTGGGATGAAGTGTAATGCTCCCAGTTCAAAAATGTCTTTTTTTTTTTGCACAATATTAATGAACTCTACATTTGTACGTCTTGAATGTTTCGTGAAGGCTGACATCTTGCCACTTAAATAATTAACAATAACCACTGTAATCTATTTGTGTGAGTGGTATCTAAAATGATTTGTGTCAGTAATCTGTGTGCTCACATTATAGGACTCGACCGTTCTGGTGATGGTTGTAATGACGCAACATGGAAAACAGATTGCCTTATAACTTTTCTACAAAGGTAACTTGCACAATTTCCCTTTAATAAGCAGTGAACATATAATGACCAATAACATTACGTTTTTTTACTAAATCAGTTGAGGGACATGAAACAAGAAGAGCAGCAGCAGAACTATGATTTTCAGAATCTCAACCTAATTCTCCTGAGTGAAGCTTGGGGTGCATTTGCTCATATATATTTATGGGCTCTGAAAATTAGAAACCTCACTGATAAGAGGATGAATATGCAAATAAGGATGTAAACCACTCCATAAAAAAGAAATATTAGGTTATACCTGCTGCATGTGTCTTTCCATGAAGTCCTTGCTGCTAGCACTTTCTTATGTCTTATAAATCTTCAGCAGCGGCTTGCTCAGTTCTGAATTAAAGACGACAAAGTGGACTCAATTAATTGATAAGCCCCGCTTATTATATACAAAAACTATAAAGGTGAACATAATGAACACACACCTCATCACATATCTGGATAATACGCCTTCTCCATTCAGTGTAATAGGGTTCCCTTGCACCTCATTCTTCTGATGCCTGAAGACAGATAGGGTTGGAGAGCCTGATTCCAGCTGTATTGTCTGCACAATGGCCCGCTATTGTCTGCTTTAGTGTATAAACTCTTCAACACTGTCTCTTGTCAAATAACAGCATAAAGACTATTTACACCAGTGAGTACACTCTTCTATACAAACACATCAAAACATGCATACCAACACACATTTATGACTCATCCCAAATTGTATGCTCTTTTTATATATACAGTACTTGTGTGTAAGGGTATTTATTATGAAAGCTAGGCAATCTTGAGAAGTCAATGTCTTGCTTTTTTTTTTTGGTTGTTCATCAAATGTTTTCCACTCTGTGTTAAATTGAATGCATTTGCATAGTTCAGTCAATTCCCCCATCTTTTTACACATGTGTGTTTTATACAGTATATACTGTACACAACACTGTACACACTACAGGGTGAAGTTTTTAAGTGCTAATGTGTCCTCTAAGGGGCAGCGTCACATGAATCCCTCCAGAATTGTCTTGGTCGGCAAAGAAGAGAAAAAACAAAATTTAATAGTATTAGACATTTCTCTTTTGGAAAAATGTTATCTTCTGTGATCGTTTTAAACCAAGTGAATTCTCACTGAAATCCCTTGTTTTTACTCATCTGTATTCAGCTACATTTTTATGGCAGCACTTGTCTTCACTAGCATATAAATCCACAGTTCTGTCAATCACAGAAGGACGTTGTTTTAGTTGCTTTGGTTTGCATCACCTCCACTACACTTTTTCTTGCTTTTTAACAGAATAGCAAAAGTGCCCGTTCCTGCAGAATTAAACCGGCCATTATTGTCTACTACAGGTGTTTTCTGTTAAATTAAATCTTTACATTTCATTTGTAATTGTGCGTTTTATGTAATATAGGACTGCTGTATGCTTCTTTAGTTTTAATATACAGATTGGAAATATTTATATGAATGCCGGTATTACACATGAATTTCTTGAAAAGCTTTGAATATATTTGTCATTTATGTGCTTTATATTTATCTGGCTGGAATTCTGTAAAACCAAAAAATTCAGTGGGTTCTGTCCAGTGTGTCCCCTGTGTCCCCTCAGTAGACTCCAGGTTAGGATAAGAAGATGGATGTTTTTCCTTTTTTTTTTCTTCAAGTATCATATACCTTTTTATATACTTTTTCTCACACTTTCTAAACGGATCCTCTTAAACAAATAAGGGGGAGGGGGTATTAAAGCTCCAATGGGACTTTGTGTTTATCTAAAATGCGCTGTATTTGCTCATGCTAGACACTACACACTAAAATATGGTAGATATTTTTTTTACACACCCTTTATCTCTCAACCTAAATTTAGCATGTCTGCTGTAATCCACAGGAGGCTATGGGATGTTTTGCCCCGGTCCTTCTCATGCAGTCTGATAAGGTAATGGATGCAGTAGGTCTTTCCTCCAGGCTGCTGCCTCAATCTCATTTTCTGATTAGAAGCTTCTTCCCTCTATCTGTCTGCTCCATGGCTTGGAGCCTAATTTATGAGCGTGTACCACCAGCCAGATTGGGACAGACCGGGCTTTGGGGAGAAGTGCAATTTGTATTGATTTGGATTTTGGATGGAGAGAAGGAGGACGAAAGCAGGAGAGAAAAGGGAGGAAAAGAGGAATGAAAGATGGCTAGGCTCAATGATGAAAAACCCATCAATCTTTGTTGGAGAAGGCACTATGAAAGATCAGACAATGTAGAGATGGTGAAAATAAGGCGTGTGTGCATGTGTGTGTGTAACATATATCTCAGGAGAATTAAGATGAATAGCAAAAGGACAAATGGATGCATTTGGGATTTAGTTGAACACTGGACCAGTCACTTCACCTGTTTCCACAAACAGCCACACTTACAATGATGTACAGCGTATAAAGTGGGGACTAAAATAATCTAACATTCTAGATTATATTTCTAAAGCTCAGTTTTTCCTCAAGTCTCATCTCCTCTACTGAAGCATGTGTTCAGACGACACTCTGGATTTGTTCTTAAATTATTCATGATTTTTTTTTGTTTTTTTCTTGCATCTTGAGTACATGCAGCAAAAATGAGAGGCAACAAACTAAAAAACATGTAAAAGTTTAAGTATTATACATGTAAGTATAAGGAATTTACTTTGTGTGTATGTCTGTTTGTATATACTGACAACCTACACACGCACACACACCTAGTGGCAAATTCTTATCTGATATTACAGATTCTTACAGTGGCTGAGAGTTCTGCAGAGATAAGGGCTCTCCTGTACCAAGAAGAAACGGTTGGTAAATCCTGTCTAGAGCATAACTTCAACTCCTAGATGATACAATTGCATTTCACATGTTGCCTATAGCTTTTCTTGCTCTTATCCTGTCTCTCCTCTGTACACACACACACACACACACACACACACTTCCTTTAAACCAGACTGCAGACATTCAATTCAGCCCTAATCAGCAAAAATGGCCGACACTGTTTAACCCTTGGTCGCTTTTCTGTGACAGCCTCATCCCTAAAAATGCTCATGCAAGCGCTCTCGCTCTCTCTCGCTCTCTCACTCTCTCCACACACAGTATAAATGTCACAATACACAAAGCATATGCTATGCCTCTTATACACACTACACAATAAAGCATACACACAACACACACACACTAGGCAGCCTTTTTCAATTACCATAGCAATTTCCCATTGCTCAACTGCCAGCTAACCTGTGGTAATTAATGAGCCTTTATATTCCATAATCTGATCGCAGATCAGAATTGGACACATTTAATAAGTGGAATGGAATGTGTGAAAGCTCATTTTGACTTGAAATGTAATTACCTCAGTGTGTGCACATACACAGGCAGTCAGATGGCACCAGTCCCAGTGTGCACTCAGGTTAAACGGGTTCATCATGGAGTTCAGATTAAGCCTCACAGACCTGGACCTTACGGAGCTATTTGTTTATGCACATCCCACCTGCTTGCTTTCTTCTTCAATTGGTTTTGCCAAAGAGTTTTTAAAGCACAATAATTTAGGTTAATGCTCCAGCCCGGTTGAGCTTTATAAGATACACCGGGCTGGAGCATTAACCTAAATTATTGTGCTCACCTTAAAGATATCTATTTCCAGCGTTAACGTTGGGATCAGTAATAATGCATGAACGTGCAAGAGTCATACAAAAATTCGTTCATGCATTATTACTGATCCCAACGTTAACGCTGGAAATAGATATGTTTAAGGTCCGAAAAGCTGTTTGGGACTATTTTTACTAAAAACAATTTTCATAATAACTTTCATTTCTCTCCAGTTTTGTAGCTGCTTTATTATTATTATTATTATTATTATTTTTATTTTTATTATTATTATTATTATTATTATTATTATTATTTAATTAACTTTTTTTCTTTAGCCTATATTCCTAGCCTACTAGAGGCAATATAGTCATAGAAAAGTCTCTCTCTACCCCTGGAAAAAAAATCTTTAAAGTAAATGTTTATCAAACTCATTTCTTTATTCTGCATCTAAAATTTGAAGGTGTTTGCTTTTAACCACTAAAAGGTTCCCAACATTGGGAAATACATCTCGCAATGAAAGCTAACACAGTCCTGACTCATTTTATGTCTAACTTCCAGCAATAAAATGATTCATTTGTTTATACCTATTGAAATACTGCCGTCGGCCTGGAACACCAGTGTACTAGTAAAGTGGTTCTGTACAGCTGAATCCTTTTGGCTTGTTCTGCATCCAAATAAGAATCGTTTGCTTCAGCATCACATCATATCAGGTAAATAAACAACGTCTCCTGATATGGTTCATCACAGTGGTACTGACACTGGGACATGCTCACGGTATAATAACAAATTGTTCCGTCAATTGTTCAATTTCATAAATCTTTTCCTCAAACTTGCATTATTTATTTAATCCTAATTTTGTCTATTTCAATCCTCTTCAGATTACTCCTTCTCTTGGTCATCTTTCAGTCCAACCCTCTTACCATCTCTCAGGTCAACTCCAGCATCCACAGACAACTCCATTTCTACAACACAGTTCCCATGTTTTGGAAAATGTAGATAATGTCTTTTAAAGGATATTTAATCATGAACATGTCTACATTTAATCATACACAAGGCCCATTTTTTGCCTTAAAATTTGGATTTGTTTCACTGTGGTTATCATGAACGTCCTCTGCTTTTGCATTCGTTTCTAGCGACAAATTCTGAAACTCCTACATAGACTTGATCCTGTTGTTTATTTTACTTATTTTTTTTTTGTCTTTTTTCTCTCTCTCTCTCTTTTTTTTTTTTTTAGTTGCCACCTGTAGATTTACTTCGGCTCTGCCTGAAGCAACTCGACAGCCTCGGACCCGATTTGCGCTATCCTGTTGGACAAATGATCTTTGTAGTATTGCTGTGCACTTCAAGCAAGATGCTACATGCCTGGTTTTATTACTTCAAGGCTTTTTCTGGTTTCAGATACCTTTATCGTCTCTCTGGTGTGATTTCACTACTCAAACTCCCATCTCACCCTAGCTGCTGATCTTGCCCCATCCTGGTCATACAGCTATTTTAGGACAGAGTTTTGAATAGTTCTCCTGTATTCAGGGAGACTAGTCTTGAGCATTATCTATATGATCTTGACTGTTTTTCCTTTGCACGTACTACTTTGCTGTCTCTTTGACTAATCCCTGGATCTTAAACTGACAAAATGACAAACGTCACAAGTTAACAAAGGACCGATGCAAAAGAGAGAAATTCTACTTTACAACCATCTGGTTCCATGTCATGTCATACGCTCCTTTTACCTTCTTCTGAGCCTGAAACCATCACCTTCCTACAGACTAAAACGTTTCTCAGTCACATTTTCTCAGTTGCTCCTTTATCTCCATATGATCAGGAATAAAACGTTTAGCTTGGATCAACATTCCACACCTCATGGCACATGTCATTTCCTTTATTAAACACCCTTAAGTGAAGTATCAGTTTAACCAAGTTTTCATGTCTTCAGATATTCTCAAGACGGCTGGTTGTGTGAACTGGAACTTTTAATGGTAAAAACTACTGCTATAAATATCAACATGCATGTGGATGCAGCCTGAAAGTCATTCTGAAGCATTTCACAGCCTATTGTGAGACCCGAATTGAAGGTAGTGTGGGAGATATTTTATGGCTAACGGTGTATTCTCTGGGTAGTAAGAAGAGGGCTAGAAACAGAGAGAGGTGCAGCAAAGAAAGGAATAAGTTAATGATGACTGGAGTGTGTATGGACATTACGCACAATTGTTTCTTGGTTGTGTGTAGTTTGGCTTGTATAGTATAAATTTAAATACAGTATAAATTTTTAACTACAAATGTTTCCTTTTTTAGCACTGGATGATGTCTTTTATATATTATATTTGCAGTTCTGTATTTTATCTGAAAGCCACAGTTTTGGGCAGGTTGTGTTTTAAGCTATGTCAACAATGCATGCTTTTATTTAAAAAATGTTTCTACTGGAGCTGTGTTTATAGTCACTGAATGAAGCATTGATTTCAATTGTATAAGCAAGTCACAGAACTGGTGAACAATTCAGTTCTGTTTAGTGTAAACACTGAGTCAGTGCATGTGCTGCTGTCAGCTGTGTCACACTAAGCAGAGAGAAATCCATATTCCCCACTGTGCATTTTCTCATTATAACACAATGCTTATATACTCACAAGAGAAGAGAGATGTTCTGTTCTGGCTCTACATCTTTGCATCTGCTCAGACCTTCTCATTATGTGTGCTATAGAACTCCAAAATCAGTGATGGACAGGGGATGGACAAGGAGAGAGACAGTAAAGAAAGGAATCATTTAGCGATGACTACAGAGTGTGTGTGCATGCGTACGTGTGTGTGTGTGTGTTAAGCTTGACTCTGCTGTTTCCTCTGTAGTCCTGTAGTCATCCTCTCTGTGCTGTTGAGTCAGCCAGGCTGCTCACGCTGAGCACAGGAGAGATGATTGCTTTCTGCTGCTGGGAGACCTGTATCCAAAAGAGCCACACACTAAAGGACATAAACTCTTCTTTCTGTCTTTTTGGAGTTTCCTTTTGAACAACGCACTGTTTCTATTTTTCAGAAGAAAGTGGGCAAAAACCAAAGGGACAGAACACGTACATCAGGTGTATGCAAAGGGAAAGGATTGTGCGAGAGGAAGACTCGATGTCTGGAAACAGCCAAAGACTGAAGTAGGTAGGGGCTGTTACTTTACACTGCTACTTCAAATGCTGAAGTTACTGATAGACTCGATAACACTGCATACTTGAGGTATCTGTGACGAGGTTGTACTGAGAATTTTGAGAATCGATCACTTTGATCCATGACTGGATTGGTGAAGATCATTGGAAGATTTTTACCTTTGAACACCGTGTGTTCATTAGGCGACTGTATGTATTTACAGAGTAACACATACAGTAAAGGGGGAAACCCATGGATCTCGTTTATCACTGGTGTCTAGACATACGTAGACAAGTCGTGTGAACCTTTTCAAAACAAATGTGAAAATGGATGTTTGCTTCGATTTTATGTTCAAGTTCTGTAAGCATGTCTATGCAGAGAGCAAAGGTGGAAAATAAAGCTGCCAGTGAAATGTGTTGACTCAGGACTGCTGGTTTTGTTTGTAGCAATCATAGATCTTGCTAATAATTTAAATGAACCATAAAATTCGTTTATTTTGTTTACGGTTATGCTCAAACATACAGTCTGTAAACATTGCAAATAATTTATCTTAGCTAAGAAATGAGACACAAATGCAACAGCTGTATAAGTTCACATGCGTTTCAACGTTGTTTTTTGGCTGCAGACAGAATCATGGCAGAAATTTCCCAGCGGTTATTTAATAGACTTGTGCCTGGTGTGTCGGATGCCATGATTTTCTTTGGGCCCCAAATTGATCCCCTGTACTGATGTGCATTAAACACCTGTGTAATATTACCTCCATGTTTTCATGGGTTTTGGAACATCAGCAGCTTGGTTACCTGTGTAGCTGATGTGTATATTAACGTTCACAATTATATATATTACATCGGGCATCAAGGCAGGATACACCCTGGACGGAGTGCAAACCCATCGCAGGGCACACACTACAGACAATTTTCCAGATGCCAATCAACCTAACATGCATGTCTTTGGACCGGGGGAGGAAACCGGAGTACCCGGAGGAAACCCCCGAGGCACGGGGAGAACATGCAAACTCCACACACACAAGGCGGAGGCAGGAATCGAACCCCAACCCTGGAGGTGTGAGGCGAACGTGCTAACCACTAAGCCACCATGCCCCCATATTACATTAAAACTTTTTGTAAATTCATTTTCAAACATCATAGGCACCACTTACTGAGGACATTAAATGGATTTTTATACTTGAAATAGTTTCCCAGAGAGATTGTAAACTCTGGCTAAACAGAAACCTGGGTTTTGTTGTTTGACATCACTGCTCATACTGTACCCCGGGTTAGCCATTAATCCTAATCTGCCTTTTCACAGTGATCCTAAACCCTGTCTTTTTAACCTCCTTGTTAGCGTATTTGCTGTGTCGACAACCATGATTACACACGTACAAAGTCCAACCGTTTTGAATAACGGCTTCTCTTTAAGGTTCTGAAAAAACGAAAGGCAGACAGTTCAGTTCCCAAGCAGTTATTCTTAGCTTTCACAGCTTTAAAATTTATTTTTGCTCTTTTATTTTCTGTGTAGTTGACCAGGTGTCTGATTTATCCAACTTTAGCTAATTTTTCAGTCCATTCTTTAAACGCTGTATCTCTGATTTGCCCTCCGGTTTGTCCTGAACAGACAGGGGCGTGTAAGAATGAAGTAAATGTGTTTGTGAATCTGAAAGATGGAGGTTGTGCATGTGTGTGTGTAGATGCTGCATGTCTTACTGGAAGCTATAATCTGTGCAAGACACAGACATAGTGATTTATCGCTTTGAACATCAATCAGTGTGACAGGAGAATTATCACTTGATGCTTCAGGATATTTTTCAGTATATTCAGATTCTTTCTGTCTGACTTGCAAGACAGAAAGATGGACAGACATTCATTTTGCAGAGATGTACTTGTGTTGTAACTCTGCAAAAGTGTGTGCGTGTGTGTGACTTTTCTTTGCTTGTTTTTATTGAACTTTGACATGGCTGGCTTAACTACAGTATTATGTTACAGCTTTCCTGAAAAATTATCCAATGATGCTTTCTAATTGTGCTCAGCATGCAGATTCAGTCCACATCGTCAAGGTAGCTGGAGTTCACCATAGCAACTCACTGACCCATATAAATTTTTGTCATGTTTCTTTTTGAGATGAACTTTCCTGGATTTAGTCTCGAGTAGCTTGATTATGGGCATGATTATGATTATAGGGAGTGTTCCTGAGTCACTGGAAAACCCTTGATACTTTTCAGGCTTAAAAAAAAACTGTCGTGTGTGTGTTTATAGAGTGGAAAATGATAAATACACCAGGGGCCTTAGATTGCTTGCTGAATTAACTGACAGCTTATTTCTAGCCCAAATTGGCTCCATTGATTATTGGGGAATATTTAGCAGCTTTTAATTTCACTCCTGGTGTAGGTGGAAGAAGTGTGTTATTTATTTATTTATTCATTCATTCATCTTCTACCACTTATCCGAACTACCTCGGGTCACGGGGAGCCTGTGACTATCTCAGGCGTCATTGGGCATCAAGGCAGGATACACCCTGGATGGAGTGCCAACCCATCGCAGGGCACACACTCTCATTCACTCACGCAATCACACACTACGGACAATTTTACAGAGATGCCAATCAACCTACCATGCATGTCTTTGGACCGGGGGAGGAAACCGGAGTACCTAGAGGAAACCCCCGAGGCACGGGGAGAACATGCAAACTCCACACACAAAAGGTGGAGGCAGGAATCGAACCCCGACCGTGGAGTTGTGAGGCGAACGTGCTAATCACTAAGCCACCGTGCCCCCCCTCTAATTATTTATTTATTTATTTATTTATTTATTTTGTTCATGCGTTGTTCATTGCCTTAACGTTGTCAGGTTAGAATCTTGGGAGTCAGTCTACATGACAAAAGTTGATATTTTAATGAGAAGAATTTGAATCTGTGCCTCAAATATTTATTATTCTGATATTCTTATAAAGCAAAAATGTTATTCAGCGTGTTTTTTTTTTTTTTCAAAAAATCATTTTGAAATTTTAAACTGGAAAAATTTAAATGACCTACAAATTCTTTTTATTTTATATTAGGGTTTTATTTTAGGTTTATTGTCATTTTCTACTACATTAATACTGGAAAGAATGTATTATAGCTACCTAACTATTTCTCTATCTACATAGAAAAGGCTTAAAATTACAAAAATATCTCCGAATAGACAAATTTCAAGATGTTAAAAAAATGTATAGAAATATATTATTAAATCTTATAGAAAGAAATACTAGATAGATATGGCTATATTTTAACATCTTTGCAGACTGTTTTGGATCTGCTTTTTCTGTTTCTGCTCCTATCCCAAGGCTAGAATGCAATTCACGACGGATAAGAATGAGAGCGTGATGGAGAAAGAGGAATGCCGCATTTCTTCATCAGCGATCTGCTCTGACGGTCTCTCAAGGCTTGCAATAATGAAGTCTCATTTGTCTCAGAAAAGCCCAGATTCCATTAGCCCATGTGTAATTGTGTTAACTCTTGACACGGCCTTAAATGGATGTGTGTGTATGTGTGTGTGTTTGGGTGGTATCTAAAAGGATACAGAATGATTTGTGTCAGTAATTTGTGTGCGCACATTATAGGAGTTGACCTTTCTGTTGATGGTTGTAATGATCCTGTTAGTGGAGACCGAATGGACATCGGCTTTATTTCAACCATTTTAAATTTCCTTTAAGTGAGCTAGGAATGTGATCTTGTATATTCAATCACCATTACTTCTTTGTTAGTTGTAGTTTGCAAAGAAAGATGACCTCAATGTATAGCAGGATCTGTTTTAGAGTACAAGCTGGGACAAATCTCTGTATATTCATGTATATAGGATATCTCTGAGTACTGTAGTGTCTACAGCATGACACCACAGTGTGAGATGCCAGACACACAAATGAGTATGTGTAGAGCAAACGGATGAGTATGCAGAGTGAAAGATTTTGTAACTCTTAAGCGATGACACGCTGACGCATGTGTGCGAGTTCTATCATCACCATAGTGGCTTCATGGTGAAGCATATTAGGCATGAATACGTTTAATAGGTTCATTTGTTAGGGGAAATTCAAGTGTACACAGCAGCACAGGTAAATGGAGTAACATCAATAAATATACACATACATAAACAATAACCGTAATAATTTTATGTATATAACTAATCATCTTTGACTGTGCAGTGACTAGCATCAAGGCACTAAAGTACTTGGAGTTACCTTATGTACCGAGTATATTGAGTTCTTTCCTAACTCGTACCCTGGAAAAGATCATGATGTACTAATGATGATGATGATTATTATTATCATTTTTTTTTTTCCTTGTAAACTACAACCAAAAATAATGTTAACTGAATATGCACCACAGTATTAGTACCACTCTTAAAGGATTATACAGTGATGCATCTGCTGTTTAAATAAATCAGAATTTTACAACGGATGATGCCACCAAAACCACTGCATCCGTTTTGTCTTCAATATATACAGTATGTACAAAAGAGAAAAGGAAAGAGAGACTCTGACGCAGAGGGAGAGACAGACAGACTCGGTCAGTGGAGTAGGAAGTACTGGGTAGAAGTAATCTTATCTAATCTTTTAAGTATTTGTACATATAAAACAGAATAAAAACAAAACTCAGTATGTATATACACATTTTGTTTGAATAGAAACAGAAACTATGGATGCCTTTGAAAACAAGGTAATGAACCTGTTCCTAAAAATTCATTTTCATTTATTTTAGCCTTGAATCAGATTTTAGAAGTCAGCTGTACTTGGGTATAATAACAAACATTGTCATTATTACATATAAAGTCCTTCTAAAAGGATTGGACTCTAAAAGCGTTGGACTTGAACACAGCTCCAATATCTGATTTTGAATCCTCAGCTGTGTCTGTCTGTCTTTCTTTTTCTTGTTTATTCTTTTTCTTTCTTTCAACCAGTCAGTGAATTGCCCAGTTGTGTGGCATTGTGTTTTCCTAAATTGCACCCAGTGTTACAAATGATGCTCTGTAGGCACCATGACCCTCACCAGGATAAAGGGATTGGTGAATATGAATGAATGAATAAATGAAGATCTTCAGCAGACGATTATCCTTTGTATATGAGTGGGTATAAGAATGCTTACTTGATAATAACCATGGTCTGTAGGATAACGAAGGTCATGTGTGCAAATCTGAGTGTTATTCATAGATATGTTTCACACAGAATAAGGAAAATAGCTTTGAAATGGATGAGCCGTCTTAGGAAAGTCAGTGCTGTAGAGAGCAGATGGTTGTGTAATAATAATAACAATAATAATAATAATACACAGACAGCACTGTTTGGGTGAGCGAGAGACCTAGTCAGGTCCAGGCACCGTGCTAAAACAATCACTCCTGTTTCTCACACTTATCTAATTCACTGCAATTCTTGCTACACTCGATCTCCAAGGACCCACAGCATGGATCCAGGGACATGTGAACTGCTCATTCATTGCATTCTCAGGATCCTCTTCATTTTCCTGGTCTCAATTTGGCCACTCAGTCATCTCCATGGGACCTGGAGCCCCTGGCACTGTTTCCCTCTTTGTGTTTAATTACCTGATTGAAGTCATCCCCTCTGTGCTTTTCCAGTTTATCAGCTACAGGGAGAAAGAGAGAGAGAGAGAGAGAGAGAGAGAGAGAGAGAGAGAGAGAGAGAATTCCTTGCCTGGCTTTGTCCTTCAGCTAAACCCTAGTACAACCTGTTCACTTCATTTCTCTTTCTCTTGCTCTCTCTGTCTCTGTGTATGATCATCTCACTGTATTATGCCAGGATTGTGTACTGCAGCACCATGTGTCAATGCACAAATTGATTTTCACCATGCATCTGAAACCTTTGGTTATTTGGATAAATGTCCTCAGAAATGGCATGATTAGTATGTTTAGGAGATAACTGTAGACTGTAGGTAAACCAGAAAGAAAAAGTGCCTATGCAAGCTACTTGAAACCAGATTGTTGTTGTGTGTGTGTGTGCTGAGTGCATAGTGATGACAATTGAAATAGCTTGAGATGGTGTGTGTGCAGTGTGTGAAATTGGAAAAGGCTGGCTGGCGTTGTCACCCGCTACATGTCCCATCACTCCGGGCTAATTTGCTTTTGTCTGCATAATTTCCACATGCAGGCATTTCAATAAAATTTCGGTGCCGTCACCGGTGTATTTTTATTACCCTCTGTAAAAAATCCATGCACTCCAGCTAAAGATGAAAACAACAAAGCAAACCATTGCTTCCAGCTACTGTAGAAGTGTAACGGTGGATCGTGTGGGTTGGTTGTACTGGCTATAAAAAAGAGGAACAGTACTTACAGTACACATGCAGCCATGGGTCTATGCATGTTCTTTTAAAGAACTTCTAAATATCATCGCAAAACAAAATCTGAATGAGCGAGTACATATTTACAGTCATAGAGAATATAGTCACTTATATTTAGTCAACTAAGACAAACGATTAGTGTGTTAAATTTCAGTGCACGTTTTTAAGTGACCTAGCACTAAGCACTTGGGTTTAAAATATCTAACTTGTAGTTGCAACTTATGATGCTTACATAATTTCAAAAAATGGATGGAAAGCTGATCTTGATACTGAACTGTCTTTCAAGTGAGGAAGATATTTGTGATATAAGAAAGGGGGAAAGGTGGGGCTTAATATCAAATAGGTCAAAACACCTATGCAGATGTGCCCAGTGATTCTACTTCAAACTGATGTCAGTATCTCTGCCTGCTGGCTGGAGGCCACTTGACCTGCTGATGTTGCTTCAGAGATGGAGATGGAGATGGAGTTTCTGAGCTCTCTGGGGTGAATCTGTACCATGTCTCTTCTGCATCTCGGCAGGAATTGGTCCCTTGTGATCCATTGCTCTCTCCTTTTGCCAAGCTTTTTATTCTGGTTTTGCAGATCATGAGACCATGTGGGATTTTAAAGAACTTACAGTAAATAAATCTTTCTAAATAGTCCAATAAATGTTCTGTTCTTACATGAAATACACAGTATGTTTATACTCTGGATTAACATATGTCCGCTTGAGGGCAATGACCACGTGACCTATTGAAGCAATTATATAATTATCAGAGGTACTTCCATTAAGATGGAAGTAACATGAGAAGAGAAGGACTATGATTTGAAAATGTTGGGAAAATTCTTTAGAGTTCTGCTGCCTATAGGAAAGAATGTGAAGTACAGATTTTGTCTTTCTTTTCAAACACCAAAAAAAATTTGCTGTGGCCCAGGTATGATTTTCGGGCAGAAACCCTCAGCCAGCCACTAAGGGGTTAACTCTAGTTATGTTAACTATGCTAGTCCCAATTCTGTGCCAATATAAAACAAGTGGCAACATCAAACAGGGAGCAGCAAAAGGACAACAACCATCAGCACTCCTACTTCCTATAGGATTCCACATCCTCTGTGGTACTACTGTGAAAACAAAATCAGATAGGAGCATAAATTGTCCTTAAAGACCATGAGCCAAGTGCCTGAGAGGAACAAGTACAACTGTCCCCAAAGGACAATGGAAGATCACATATTAAGTGAGAGCTGATCTGCAGCTATGGGAATTGAGAAGGTTATCAGGGGCCTTCCATGTGTTCACACTGCAAGAAGATACTAGTTTGTGCAGAGGAGGTTGGGGTGGATGAGCTGCTATGGGAGCACCTTATTGAAGGACTAGGTGACAGTTGTGAGTCCAGGGATGGACACACTCTCTCTTGTGCTCTCGCTCTCTTTTACACACACACACACACACACACACACACAAACACACACAAACACACACACACATGTTTCTGAGTTCTTCACCTGGAACTGACAACAGAAACACTGGGGAGTCCAACAAGGCACTTCATTGTCATGGTAACGGGTGTAGAGCTAAAAATAGCATGGCTTTTTCTGGATCACATGGTCCTTGGGGGAAAAAGGGAGACATCATAAAGGTGGGGAGGTGGATTTGAGTGCAAGAATGGAGGGTTGAAGGGTGCGTCTATGGGCTTTTGGAGACAAATGGGCTTTAAACACAAATATTACCCTTGCACCCCATTTATCTCTTGACTGTGCCTGAGAGGAGTAGAAAGAAAGACTTTAAGAGAAGGAGAAGAAATGTTTGAGATCAGTTTGAACAGTTTTAACAACAAAAGTTATGGTCACTGACGATCTGCAGTCATTGTATTAAGAATTTATGTTTTAAAAGATTGTCAGTTATTGTGCCTTGAGCTTTTACATAGTACCGTAGGTGACTGGAAACATGACGACAAACCTTCATATAAGAAAGAACTGAAACAGAAAGGAGTGCCAGTGTACTGATGATAAGGGTTTAATGTGAATTTCACACTTGCAGAACTTGTAAAGGAAATAATGAAAATTGGCAGATCATGAGTTTTTATGCTGTTGGTTTTATACATAATTAACATCCGTATGGGTAATTAATTGGGAGCAGTTTGTGTTTAAGGGAGCCAGTGGGAGAAAGGAGGAAATTTCTGTTCTTTTATTTTTAAAGGGAATTTGGCTTATAGAAAAAGAACTGTGGAAGAAATGGGACTAAAATGCAGCACTTGGTTATCTACAGTACAATCATTTTTGGATGCAAACAACTTCGTTAATTAAACATTTTTTGTTGATCTTAATTTTTTACATCACAGTTTGGAAGTGCTGATGATTCTAACATAAATGATTTAAATGAGGTTTATATTCATTTGCTTGCTTCAGTACATTTGTATTCCTACAGTAACGGCTCATTCACAAATTTCTAAGCCTAATAATAAATGGATTAAAAACGTGTTTACTGCAGAAAAGCATCTAATTGTCGATACGGTAAAGTATTTTGTTTGGAGACATTTATTTAACATTAATGGCAGGAGTCTTGAGTCTTAGTAAAAGTCAATATGTTTCCTTACACAGCAGGTATTTCCTCTTATTGATTACGTTATAGAAGCAATACAGAGTTGTTTTTCTTTTTTTTTTTTTTTGGTCTATAAAACAAACCCCAAAGCTTGCCACGCTAGTGATAAATTGGAAAGTGCAACCTCCTTTCATCAGTACCCTCAGTACTCTACAGTACCTTATTTTCTGTATTCTTGGTTATTTGAGTATTGAGAAAAGGCTGAATCAGTCATTTGAGACTTTGGTTGTTATTAATATTTCCCAACTATATATTTCCCAACCTATTTTCTTGCAATATTTAAATACCACATACTGTTTGTGTGAGTAAGAGAGAGAGATTTGGGGGATTGTTGAGGTGAGCCAGTGGATGTGGTGTTGACACACAGATAGTAAAGCATGCGCAGAAACTCATTTTACAGATAGTGTGCTTTTGGCACAAGGCTCAGGGACATGGATGCGCCCTGAAGTGCAATAAATTACAAAAGAAATTATCCCAACTGATAGTGTGGGAAAGCAGACTGCTAAAGCCTTTAACTTCTCTCTCTCTCTCTCTCTCTCTCTCTGATTGCAGCCTGAGTGATCTGCTTTGTCAGTTTAAAGCTTTCCTCTGCATTTACTGATTTCTTTTTCTTCTTATTCAGCCTTTCTTATGCATCTCTCTCTCTCTCTCTCTCTCTCTCTCTCTCTCTCTCTCTCTCTTTCTCTCCAATCTTCATCTATTCACATACATTTTTTCACTTTCCAGTATATTTTTGCTTGCCCTGTATTTTCTTTTGTTCCTATTTTGTCAATCATGTTCTGTGCTCCTTCTTTCAATTTATTTCTGTAATACTTAAATCCTCATGTGTTATTCTTCTTTATTCCCACCCTCCCCTCCAAATAATAGTCAGTTCATCAGTATGGAAGAAACCTCCTCCTCAATGAGTGTACGCTCTTTGTGTAAAATGCTGACGTTGAGATAATGTTCACGCTGGCAATCCGGATGTGACTGCATGGATTTGCATCTCATTTGGAATTCAATAAACCAAATGGAACTTCAACCCACATCGATGATGGACTTCATAAATATGATTATGCACAAATCAATCAAGTATAGCATTATAGTGTTCTGGCGTGGACTCTCAAAAAGGCCCTTAATGCTCGTGAGTATAGTATAGGTAATGTTATTTATTTACCTTATTGTTCCTGGCAGGATGTGTCACTGGTGCATTTCCTGTATTGATGACCTTGTACTTGAGATGACACAGTAATCTCAGGCTGGTATTCGAACCAAAACAAACTGATTAGAAATGCAACAAGGATCCTGTCGGAGAGTTGGGGGTTTGGGCAGTCTGACAACATGCAGACGAAACGATACAAGACAAGCTTTAAATGAAAGAGCTTTTTTTTCCCTGCTTGTTATTTTTCATTCTACATAGAGCTTCTCCCATGTTGCTACTGGCTGTGATTTTCATGACATGACTGGATGTTTTCAGTTATGCTTTCTGCACTATGTGACAGCTGACCTGTGATACTGTTACTGTATGATAAATATTCTAATTTCACACTTGTTCAATTTTTGCATGGAACTCGTCCTTTTGAGGAGTGTGCCTGTCATTACAATGATCCAGGAAGTCCGGAGCTGATGGTTGGTTAGTGTCTGGGCTCTTCAGGGGGGGTGGGCGTGGGGGTGGGGGTCAGATCTGATGGTGTGTGGTGGATTACTCCCCCACCTTTTGCCCAGACTACTTCCTGTCATTAACCACTCATGGTGCTTTGTGTCTAACCTCATCAGGGTGACAAATGGTTAGGAGATACTGAGGTTACATCGTTGTCTGTAGTAAAATACATTATTTTATGCTTATAAGCGCATTATCTGAGGCAGAGACTTTTACTAAACTCAGATTGTCTTTAGTAAAAGGTTGCTCCGTAATAGGCACCTGGAGGATTTCTCCAAAACAGTGTAGTTATAATAGAAACCCGCACAACAATAAAAACAATCAGTAATTCACTGATTAGAGTGTAACACTGTTCAGGAAGTGCTGAAACCATACCATAATAAATTCAACCTGGTCTTGAAGTGTGACATGTTCCCTCCAAACCACTAGAGGGTAGCCTCTAGAAAATGCACACAGACCATTGTACTGACAGGTTTTGTGGCCGTGACTGGTTTTCCTGTCTCATCTCACTTCACCTTGCCTAGCCTGATATTGTTTTCCCCTTTGGATTTGTCTACCTGCCTGACCTCTAGTGTTTTTGGCGCTTTTCTGCTCTCTGCTATAAACTCTAGGTGACAAATCCAAAAAAAAGGATTTTTTTTTGTGTGTGTCTCCTGAACACCGTCTCTCTTTTCGGAACTGTTCTATTGTGAGCCCTCTTACACACCAAGTGCTCCCCATTTTTAGCCATTTTTATGTTTAACTGATTGTAAATCTCCTCTGGACCAAATGTTACAACAGAAAACCAATAAGGAAAATAGTTTGATATTTAAGCTGTCAAAGATGTTTGAAATGCATTATATATAACTTTAACCAAAACAATTAAGTAGACAAACTAATCGTTATTCAAAATTCACAACATTTCCAAAAATGTGTAGCATAGTGGCTCATTGGCTTCACAGGTTTAGGGTCCTGGGTTTGATCCTGAGCTTGGACTAACTGTCATCATCTAACTGTAAACAATTCCTTAGATAATCTATAAACTCTATACATTATGCCTTTTTTTTTTTTTTTTTTACTTTTTACATTTTAATTTATATGAAGACATATTGTGTTTATGTAATTACTCATTGTGATGGTTCTACTCATTTGTGAATCAAAGAACTTTGGCTGAAAGTGTGTTGGGATGTCACAACGCTTCTCGACCCAAATCTGCAGTAAATCGTTTGCAATTTTTTAAAAGATTTGGGCTTTTTAAGAATTTAAGAAAATACTTTTGCTATAATTTCTGTGATTGTGAAATCCTGGAGGGACTTATTAGTTTTGGAGAAAAAGCAAACTCTTGTAATGATGCTCAGAAGAGAGTGATAGATAAGTGCAACATTTTTTATTTCATTTTTTTTTTAAGAGTACTTACTGTATCTGCAGGGGATTTATGCAGCAGTGTGGTCTGCTGTGAGGGTGATATGGGCATTTCCCAGTCTTGTGGGCTAAGCTATGTGTGTGTGCGTGTGTGTGTGTCTGCTTGTGCACACTTGTATCTTTTTGAAGTAGAGCATGGCCGGAGGCTACCTCTATCTATCTTTGTATCTTTTATATTTATTTATTTATTTATTTATTTATTTATTTACTTATTTATTTATTTATTTATTTTTGTTTTCCCCTCTTGCATTTTCTCATCCGATGAAGGGGTGTAAGGTGAAGCAAACATGGCAGCTAAACCATATCTTTGTACAGGACCTCCCCCTGGATCAAGGTCACACACTCCCTCTTCTCCTCCTTTGTCTGTTACAGTACATACCGTACACACATTTGGCATTCACTTCTCTGCCATTTGTCTCTTTCCATACACACCCAGTCACACACACACTCTTCGTCTTGCTCCTCCTCTCCATCTTCCTCTAGCTTGTGCTGCATCGATTCATTACACCTTCCAGAGCTGATACTGTGCTCATTACTTCACTGCAGTGCTAGACGCCTTCTCACACTAAACCCTTCAACACCACCTTATTCCTGCAGTCCTCGTACATCACTCAATTCACACGTCTTTTGTGCGGTCAAAGAATTATTGTTATTATTATTATATTTTTTTTAATCTGTTAAAAGATCAGCAGTCACTTATAGTCATGAATGTCAGTCATCTGTCAAGTTCAGGGCAGAAAGCACGCATATGCATAATGTTGAACAAGCGTACCAAAAGCAAAAGAATTAAAGGAAGGAATGGAGCCTAACCTCTTTTACATGTATTTTAGATAATATATTTTAATTTCACTATGCATTTATCCATTAACATGCTTTGGCATAATTGTGTGTTTTAAAAAAAAAAATCAGGTATTTGAGTAGCTGTCACTGCATAGAATAGTAAGATAAAATTTGATATAATCTCTCACTAGAATAAATAAAAAGTCCTGTTGCTTGTGTGTAATGGTGTGTAATGGTATATTGTTCCATTTAGGTAATGGCAGTCCAAAAAATTATTCTGCTGTGGTTTAAAAAAAAACTGCAATAAAAATAACATTTGGGCTTTTTATTATTATTATTATTATTATTATTATTATTATTATTATTATTATTATTATTTTAATTTTTGGTGGAAATCTGTGAAACACTATGCCCAGGATTCTTCTTTTAAACTCCTACCAGTAAAGACACGTAATTATATTCTTTAATGGCTAAATTCATGTTCAGTACATGTTTTTGGAAGAGGGCATGTTGTGATGTCACATGAATTTCATTGGGATTGTTGAGTTTGTTCATTTCTACTCAAATTCGCAAAATCCTTGAGGGACTGATTAACGGTATAGTTGCTGATTTTAGCGAAGTCAAAAATCAAAGTCACATATCAAATTATATTGGCTGAGCTAGATTGCTAGTTCTAGAGGGGAATTATTCTGAATTTACAGAATACATGATTGACAGGCATGCATTGGTGCCTTCTGATTGGCTGGAGGTCAGAGGGCTTTCTCCCTCTCCCACATGTTGCCAAATAAGAAAAACCTTATTCAGTATAAACAGTGCACAGGCATGAGTGAGCAGTCAGACATAAAGCTTGTGAGAAAAACAAAAGTTTGTTAACATTCAAGGCACACCGTGTTTATTCGTTATCCGTAGTAACTGTTTGTTCAGGGTCACCCCGGTGTATAATAGGCTACTAGTTTATTTATATTTTGGGGAAACAGAACCAACTAATTATAAAAATACTATCGTGAGTTGGTGCAAACAACTGCTGAAATAACTGGGATTAAAAATTAAACCTGGGGGGTCTAAAATAAAATCTAATTTTAGTAACTTAATTTTTAAACAACAGTTTATTTTTAAAAACAATCTCTTGTGTTCAGAATTATGGTAAGTACAAATCTTTTTTAAATAATGTAATCAAACTTACAACCTTTTGTATACGCTGCATATTAACACAAGTAAATGTGTTCATGTAAAACCTCTGTGTAAATTTGTCTTCATTCAAAAAGACTGTAAACTGTGTTATAATTCATTCATTTATTGAAGTATTTGTCTTTAGAGTGTGTTCACACCTCCATAGTTAAGGCTTGATGTAGATGATGCTGAGGAACTGAATTCAGTGCCAGATTCCACACGCTGTGATGAGTGTTGAACCTTTCGGGATTTTTTTCAGTGTTTTTTTTTCTCAGGGTATAAAAGTTAATATTTGAATATGATAGTAATAATAATGATTCCTAATAATATGGACTCGTCTTTTCCATATGTGTAGATTTACTCAATTCAATTCAAATTTATTTGTATAGTGCTTTTAAAAATGGACATTGTCTCAAAGCAGCTTTACAGAACATAAAAATGTCTCAAAAAGTACAAAAAGGTTAACATTTTACACAGATACAAAATTAATATTGTACTTTTATTTAAATGTGTTTGTATTTATCCCCAAGGACCAAGCCTTTGGTGACGGATGCAACTGTGGTGAGGAAAAACTCCCTTCACATACAAAAATTTTATACACAATCCATATAAACGTTGTTATAAACAGGCAATTAATGCAGGTGTTTGTATGCTAGGATTCTGCAGATCCAGGATACTGCCTTCATATTAGCCATGTACGCTTCTCTGCGAGCTTGCTGGTGAGAAAATAAGAAGAAAAACATGTTTGTGTGTGTGAACGTTGTGCGCACATTTGTTTATTGACAGGTATGTCAAGTGTGTGTGTGAACAGAACACAGGGCTGGAGCTTGTAATAAGATGCATTGTGAAATTATATCCTCGCAGTACAGTATAACCACAAAGCCAGTGATGAGTCAGGAAAACTGTCAACTGCATACTGTAGCATGTCTACACATCAATAGCAGAATAATCCCTGTCTTATAAATGGATTGAGTCATAAAAATGCAGTATGAAGCTTCAGTATGTCATTCATCGTTTTAAGACATGGGCGGTGAGTTCAGGCGAGGACACTGCTACGATTTCTGATACTAGTGATCATCATTAGTTTTTCTCATTATTATGCTGGTGGAAATTATTTATAGTGTGTGTTCACAATGACCTTCTCTGGGTGGGGAAAAAACAGCCTCTGCTTTTATCAGCTTTTCCTTGGAAGAAATTGCTTTTGGTCAGTGTTAAAGCCAGGGTTAGATTCAGGTGTAGGCAAAATCCTTCAATGCATTTAACACTAAAAATCTCCCTCTCTCTTTCCAGTCTGGTTTGTGAAGTCCTGCCATAGTGTTATTGTTTATTTGTAAAACTGGTTGTAATTTAATGTTACCATGCTTAGGCAGTTTTTGCCATGTCACAGCATATATATATATATATATATATATATATATATATATATATATATATATATATATATATATAGAGAGAGAGAGAGAGAGAGAGAGAGAGAGAGATGCAAAGAGGAAAAAGGAGCAGGACAGGCTCTAATGCCTTGGGGAGGAGGAGAAAAAAAATCTGGTGTAATTGAGTTTGCCAATGAAGTGTGCTGTCAGCTTTATGATAAAGCCCACTTTTCCCACTTTTCATATCCTCTCCACTTTTCCCACTACAATTACTGCCTTCTGTGGATCCCTCGCTTCTTATTTCTCTCTCATTTTCCCTCTCCCCTGTACCAAGTGATTGCAGCACCTGATGCCATTTGACATTTTCTTTCAAGTTGTACAGTTACAGTGACTCTGTGTGTGTGTGTGTGTGTGTGTGTGTGTGTGTGTGTGTGTGTGTGTGTGTGTGTGTGTGTGTGTGTGTGTGAAAATAGTGTTTTGAGAATATTTACTGAAAATGAACATGATCAGACATTTGCCTGTAGTTAATGAACTCTAAAGTGAATTTAATGAGACTGTGTATTATGATTTATTTGCTTTACAGCATATATGACTAGAGACATAGTATGCTTGGAATAAATACAGAATAACAAAAAAATAGGTATAGTTTCAGCTTAGCCAGTAAAATAAACCAAAAGAAATTACAAATAGGTCAATGTATATAGTGGTACTAACACAAAATATTTCAGGATTGTTTCTATCTGTAGGTTTGTACCTGAGAATAACCACCTTCCATTCAGATGGAATTGAATTGCAAAAACATCAAATAAGAAATACATAACACAAAATACTGTAACACCATGGTCAGCAGTCATGGTCCAAGAACGATTATTACACACACACACACACACACACACACAAAAAGGTACCTTTCCCTATCACAAACCCCAATGCTAAATAGTCTGCAGAAGCACCATAATCACTAACTCAACACACAAACCCACAAATAGTGTATATTCAGCACAGGTCAGCTGAACCCCCCCAGCTTTCCTCATCTCCCTCTGTGTGTGGGAGAGCAGACTTCATTACCCTCTGTTATCTGTTCACTAATACAGTAATGAATAGAGGGAGGATGATCAGATTTTTCAACTCTCATTTATTCTCCACTGCTGTAAAAACTGGGCCTGAGCAGGCTAATGCATTGCAGTGAAGCATCATTGTGGCAACACACAAACACACACAGCCCTACTATCTGCTCAGAGCTGTAAATTCTGCCCTGGAAATGAAAAGGGCCTGTTTTCTGCAATGAAGTGGAGCAGAAGGAGGGAGGGAGGGAGATGGAGAGGGAAGACTGCTCATGCTTATAAAGTTCTTTTAACTTTCTTAGTTCTTATTTATATAGTTGCAAACGGTTGACTGCAAGGTAATAAGAGCACTTCATAACACACAAACCCCACATGCAGGTATGTACTAATGAGCGTAGTGCAAGAGTCCCGGATGGTTTGTGTTTTAGTAAAGAATTCTTCCTCCTTTATTTGCTCATTTCTCTTGGTAATTAGTGGTGATGGTCATGCCTGTGCCCTTATATTTATGCGTGTGTGAGTCTGCATCTAGTTGTCGAGCCACCACTTCATCATCGATGCCATGATAATGAAACCCTAATTTTAATCCTATATCATTTTGCCTGCATGCACGTTCGTCCTAGTTGCTTCGTCTCATTTCTCCGATTCACATTGTATATGGACCAATGGTGTGGTTAATATTCAGAAAAGCCATCCTCCATCCTTATGGTAATTAAAATGCCATCTCTCCTTCACTCCTTCAATAAATGGGAGTGATTGACAGCTCCCTGTCCTTTACGGGGGGAGACACTGGAAAAGAAGTGGTAATGAAGAAAATAGGCTTTTCCTGCCTGCATGATGAAACAGGCTGCATTTCAATGAATCCTAACAGGAACGTTTTTGGAAAGGGGAAAGGTGAAATGGAAAAGGTTGAGCAAATAATAAGCGTCCTTTTAGTCTGTGGGATTTATGGGATTTGCACATGCTTGTGAGAACAGTGTTTCAGGCTTTGGTTGATTGTGGATTTTGAATTAACACGCTGAACTTGCTGAGTTAAGCCTTTTTGTGTATTAGGTATGCACTCAAGCAAGGATCATGTGGTGTGTAGACAGTATATAAGCTGTGTGTGTGGGGCAGTGGTGTTGTCTGAGGATGATGGACTATAAATGAATGAAAAGGTCAGAAATTTTTCAGGATGGAAATTTAGATTTAATACTACTGGCTAAGCTCAGCTGTGTGTGTGTGTGTGTGTGTGTTTGTGTGATGGGTGTGTGATGGGTGGGGGTTGTCTGTGTTTATGAGGATGAAATTGTAAATGAAAATGAACAAAAAATTTGAGATGTAATAGCAATAGCTGTGCACGTTAGGGTGTGTGTGCGCTCAATCAAAGGCTAAATGAGGTTTTATGGCCACTAAAACCATTCTGATATTAGTAGATAACAACGTTATTTCCCCTCCCTTGAAAATATGTAAATATACTTAGAAGCTATGTGAGTGGACATACTTTGTTTATCCTTTTATCTAAATGTTTGCAAGCCCATGCAGGAAATTTATCTTCCACACACGTAAGCTGGCTGCAATTAGCCTGAATTGTTAGTGTCATGGTGTGTATGCACATGTGTTTATTGTATTCATGTCTCCGGGTGGAAATTTGTGAGACGACTGGCTAGGCAGTGAAATATTTGCATATTCTTCATGCTCTGTCATTAGGAAGTGACGTGACAGAGAAATGGTATTTTAGAACAGAAAAAAGGTAAACCTGCATAATACATTTTGTCCAACCAGTACAGTATATGGATTAAAATATAAAATAGGATGATAAAGTTCAGTGAACATGATTCAAGTTTATCATGTGCATGTAGAGCTCTAGAATTTAATTATATACAGATGCTTACAGTACTGTCCAGACATTAGTGAACCCCTGGATAAGTGGCTGGACTTTGATCCTCAATGACTGGTTCAATAAAGGTCAGAGGGTCGAGCCACAGCTTTTGGACACTGATGTTAATCTTGTAGAGACAAGATAGATTAATTTGGAAATGGGGTTTGGGAGCTCACTGATTTTAAATTTGGGAAGATTTGGAACTTTGGAGACCCGGCAGGTCAGGGCAGTGGTGCTCGGTCCATTCCATGGTCCTGTAGGTTGCTGTAAAGATGGGGTGTGGTGTGGGAGGCTTGGGGTGGGGGTGGGGGGTTTGGCTGTACATTCTATATAAAAAATATTTAATATTTAAGTTTGAGATAATCTTTACTGCATGGCAAAGGGCACATGTTTATTGTTTTTCAGTTTGACAAGAGTTTGGGCAAATAAATTCCAACAAAGTGATTGATTTTAATATTTGTCACTGTTATGGAATTTAAATGTGACCCTGATTAACTATTGCTGTCTGCTTACATTTGATTGTCTGAAATTCTCTCACTCGAGGTTATTAGTTTTCAGCTCTTTTATATTAGTGTCTGTGAAAAAATCTATATTCATAATCTGAATGTAAGCAACCTGAGATGAGAGGAGACCAAAAACTGCAGTCCTAAAAAGTCCTCACTGAGCACTGTCCCAAAGAGAGGAGGATTTGTTTTTTTTTGTGTGTGAAATTAATAGAAACAGCAGATTGTTTAGACCAGATAGAGAGAGTGGGACTGAGAGGGGGAGAGAGGGGGGAGGGAGCACGGGAATGATGGGAGAGAGAGAGCAAGAGAATTTTGAATTTTAAAGGCCTTTATTGGTTTACACAGATACCATGATGAATGGAAAAAACTGAATCAAATATCATGTCATCAAACACAGAAAAATCAATAAATAAAAAGCTCTAAAATTGGAAGGGAAAAAAAATTGGCACCATACCAAAATAGGGAAAAACCATCAAAAATGAAAAAAGCAAGTTAGAATTTTCATCAACTGTACACAACACTTCATTTCTACCCCAAATATCCATGAACACAGGCAATTTCCCAACTATAGCATAGTAAGCATGTTCAACTCTGAGCCTTCAGTGGCTAAGCCCTTAAACATAGCTACTACATCTATGGCAGCCTGTCCTGTCCTTTAGTTTTTCTTTGGCTTCCAGTTTTGCTGTTCTAGATAAGAAGTTGAGCAGAACTACAGTGTTTTTGTTGTACTGTATATTTTGGCCCCAAAATAAAAACCTGAAAGGAGAAAACAAAAACAGATTTGTTAGCTGTGTCCATTCTATAGAGAGAGGATCAAGGTGCATCATGTACTACCCTCCACTGGAAGTCACCTGCCTGTTCATCTACCGGAAGCTTGTACAAGGACCGCCAACCGCCATTAGGGGAAGAGTTGTTACCAAAGTACTCAGTGTACTTGCTAGCTGGAAATTCCACTAAGGACTGTGCATGCCACACCTTTACACAGCGCATGTATAGAGATTTCTTCCTGGCCAGCTCAACTGTGTCCAGTTCTGGAGTGGTGAAAGACAGGATTAGCCTCTCTTTCTTTTGCCAGTCTTCCACAGCTGCACTGACAGTGGTCTCCATTCTCCACTGATTGATTACAGCTGTGCACCAAGCCTCTTTCTTGTAGCTTCATAAGGAACACGTGATTGTCCAAGCCTATTCCTCCTGCCTTCCTTAGACGCACAGTGGCTGTTTTTTTCCAGGCTAGTGATCTGTGATCTAGCAGCTTCTGGGCTGCTTGGAGCCTGAAGGACATTATCCTGGACCTGATGTCTACCAAGCCTTGTCCACCTTCTTGTACAGGTAGGTAGCTTCTCGAACCCAGTGCTGGCCAGAACAGAAGCAGCTCACCAGTTGCCTCTGCACTTCTTTGACGAGCCATGCAGATGGTTGTAAAAGCAGAGGCTGTGCCATAAGGTGGAGGCGACCACGTTATTAGCAACTAGAACGCTCCCCCTGTAGAACAACTGGGGCAGCACCCATTTTCATCTGGACAATTTGTTGCACACACTTTCCACTATTTCATCCCGATTCTATTTTTGGAAGACGGCCAATAATTTTAGACTTTTCCACGCCAGTAACTTTTCTTGCACCTTCGGAAGTTGGCCAGACTGTAACTGACCTGCCCATAAGGCCTCGCTTCTGTCCCAGTTCAATTTGGCCGATGAAGCCCTCTGATACACCTGGAGGTGCTACACATAGGGTTTTGATGTCCTGATCATGGGTGATCGAAAAACGTGACATCACCTACATATGTAGAAATTGCCAGCTTTGGACCTTGAAGCCCACCAACAACATGGAATCCTGATAGTGTCTGTTTAAGAAGAGTAATGGTTCTATTGTGAATGCATACAGCTAACCAGACAAAGGACCACCTTGCCTAATTCACCTTGGTACTGAGATTGGCCGGCTTAGTCCACCTCCTACCTTGACCATACATGATACTTGAGTATACAACAGCGTTACCCATCTAAGAAAAGTGTCTCTAAAACCAAAAGCCTTCATAACTTCAAACAGATGGTGTGACTTGGTCAAATGCCTTTTCTTGATCCAAAGAGATTAAACCTACAGTCCTATCAGATGACTTACTGTTGTCTAACACATCACATACCAGAAACAAGTTATCAAAAATGTATCTGTCTGGAATAATGGTCTTTGTCCATTTATTAAATGAAGACAGTGCTTCAACCTGTTGGCTAAGCTTTTGGATAAGGTTTATAATCTGTGCTCAAAAGTTTAACTTGTTTCCAATTTTTTAAATAAAGACAGATCTCCCTTTTTAGGTACTAAAGAAAGAACTGCATCTTGCCATTAGACTGGTATAAAACTGGTACTTTGTTTGTCCAGAAATGCTTATAAAATTCTGTTAGTAAGCCATCGATCCCTGGTAACCGGCCTGAGCAAAGCCGACTCACAGCAGTGGTGAGTTCCTCTAGTGTGAGGTAAGTGTCTAATAAGGTTTTTAATTCAAAGTCTATTTGAAGAAGTCCAAGTGTAAGTTGGATGGTACAGTTTGAATCACAGTGTAGAGGCTAGAGTATAAATCCACAGCAAGCTGACACATTTCTTTGATATCCGTGGTCACTATGCCATCAGGAAGACAAGGACAAGCCATCTGTCTCTGCTGTACGGTTGAGCGTTCACGGTTAAAAAAGAAAGCACTTGGAGCGTCAATATTCTCAAGAGTTTTAAAGTGAGATTTCATTTTGTAGTGCTCATTTTTTTGCAAGGCCCTTAATAAATTAGAATGATGTAAACTGGTCAATTTGTTTTCAATGCTAATTATCTCACTTCCAAGGGCCTTGATTGGTTGCTTTAAACTGGTTCGTGAGTTGGTAGTATACTGTTGACATAGCAGCTTGGTCTCTACCTTTGTCCTACCAGTGATTCAGGTGTTCAGTCATTCTTTTTCGTTTTACAGTGGTCCCAGAAACAGTAAAATTGCTCACAGAAATTAGCATCCTGTAATAACTTGGTGTTAAAATGCCAAAAAGCGAATTTGCTAGTGAAGTGTGACATGGTTATCAGGACAATGGCTAACTGATGATCTGTGAAAACTACTGGAAAGATGGGGCAGACAACAACTCTGCTACTGAACTGTTTTGTTATGTAAATCCTATCAAACCGTGCTGTACTGATTCTACCATCTGAAACATTGATCCATGTGTACTGCTGTTTTTTTTTCACTCAACAATTTTGAGAGACAGACAGACAATTGTATGTGTGGTTCCTCACTGTTGGGATCTAAAGCATACTCAACCGTACAGTTTCAGCCCCCTCCTATGACAAGACACACTTCATTGTGCATCGCTTAACGTGCTAAAGAAGATAACTCGTTCAAGTCCTATGTTTGGTGCGTAGCCATTAATAATATAAAAGTTGACCCCTTTAATTTCGGCTTTGGTTATTATTAAATGGCCTTTGACTATTTCTTCAGCCTTTAATATTTTAACAGTTTTAGGAAATAAAGTGGCTAATCCTGCATGATGATTAGTGATTTAAAGATTAATAAACTCTCAAATAATCACCAGCTTTCTGAAAGTTTCATCTTGAAGCACTGTTAACGTCACCTATGGTATAAAATGATTGTTCTACCTGAGAGGAGCTTTGCGAAACATCATCTAAGCCATCATCATCAGCTTCCTGTGACAGTTCAATTTCCCTTTCAGTAACACAGTTTCCAGTCTCACTTTGATCAGACATTACATCATTCACTGTAGAACCATTAGTAGTTAAAATATTGGACCACAAGCCATTTTTAACTTTTACATCACACATTAGCTCACTTTTACTTTTATCAATGACATCACCACTAATGGAAGGTGCCACACTTTGTTTTCATCTACAACGTTTTGTGTGGTAGCAGCGGCAGGCCCTGAAATTCTTCACAACGTGACTCAACTCAGCTCGGTCGAGTGTCTACTCCTGATTAGTCACTTGTATGGTTGCCCTATTCTCCTCCACAGTGGTTTATTTCTGCCCTCTATGAGGACAGGTCAGCCGCTTGTGTCCAATATCACCACACTCAAACCATTCATACTCCCCATACTCTCATAAGTCCTCCCTTTGTGCTTCATGCAGAAGGAGATCCAGAAACATGAACACCTGTCTCTTAAATGATGTTTTAAAGCAGAATGTTTACAGCTCAGAGAAATTGTTTTAAAAGCACTCATGGTTTTTCCCGAAGCTCGTGAGGTCACACTCCAGCGCTTCATTAGGGAGAAAAGGTGAGCAATTAGAAATGGTAATTTTTGCAGAGGAGGTAGACAACGGAGAAATCTCTACATAGTTATCTTTCACCACAATTCCATTCACTGCCAAAGTGCTGAATAATTGCTGTTCTTTTAAAAACACCACAACCACCTTGTTCATCCTGGAGGCAAAAGTAATGTTCTCAAAAAGGGCATCCTCCAGCATGGCACTCTCTTCAGGTACATACCTGAAGCCATGGCAGAAAGATAACAATGGTGTCTCATCATGAAACACCATCTCCACTACAAAGTCAGAAAAATACTATCAGTACAAAACCCTGGCCCAGACACACACAAGAAAGGAGCAGAGAGGAAAAGACAGAAAGGAAACTGTATCCTGCTCTCACCCTGCACAGCACTCACCAAACTCTCAGCAGGCAAGAGCGAGAGCTAGGGAGCAAGAGAGCAACAGAAAATTACTAGTTTATACTCAGTGTTCCTCCCCAAGGAAATCTTTTTTTTTTTTTTTTTTTTTTTTTAAAACCATGATGTTTTATGCTTCTGATACACAAACAATACACTGCCCCTCTGGGGGATGTTCCTGGGGCTGTGTAATAATTTTCTTTTCTTTTTTAATTCCAATGACCTGCTGCTGATATGCAGGAATGTAAGATAAGGGAATTAATTTTCAAAATGTGCATAATAAAACTAGTACACTACACATAAATGTATATATTTTGTTTCAGGAACCCCATTTTGGGCGCAATCTTTGTACTTGTGAATGTGTGTAAATCAACACTGCAGAATCTGTTATTTAGAGACCGGGATGTACAGGGGAGGAAATATGGCAGGTCAGATTCATTTCCACTCTGTAAGGTTTTATTGAAATTCAGCTCAATTTTCTCTATTATCAAGCTGCGGCAAACAAACCCCAGAACGTGGTTTAACAAAGTGCACGGTACATGATGCAACACAATGCACAGCATAGTAAAAGTTGCAACAGATAAATACAAGGTGAGTAATACACACAATTTTAATAATACATGATGTCCCCGATGATGCGTTGATATTCAAACTGGCTGGGAATCAAGGACTCGTGGGGGAACGTACGTGCATATGTATGTGTTTAAAGCAACAACAATTCCAAAGATCGCTCTTTCTAGTGGAACCGAAATTAACTATAAGCAAATGGACTGGATTGTTAATGAAAAGTTCATTTTAGTTGATGGTGTAAATCTTGTATAGCCCAAAATTTAGGTTTATGTATTTACAGCAGAAGTAATTAACGTGACATAGTTGTGCGGTTTGAGGAATAGAGGACTGTTTTTTCCAGAAAGGAATAAATGTCTCATTACAGCCACATTTTGGTCTATGGAGGATTCCTGTAGTTCCCGTGATGCCCTTTGACCCTCATCCCGACTACACCAGAAAGTCCTTTGGGTCTCACTGGAAATGGGTAACACTGTTGCTGTGGCAACTCAGTTCTGCCTTATTAGTGCTGAAATAAATCACTCCTGGGGGAGTAAACCACTGACACCTCCATTCTCTCACTTCTTCCTGGACTACTCAGTCTTTAGCCCAGTCTCTATTTTAATGTTTGAGAGCAAATATGCAGAACAAGTATTAATTAGAGAACAAGTATTGGCTATTAGACAACATGTAATCATTTTTTTAAAGATCAAGAATTACTATTAACTATTTTAGTGCTCATGGTATTGGTTACAATACAACTACCATTGTGTTGGACCCTGCAGGATATTGTGTGGATTTTGTTTTATTGTTCTTTTGTTGATGGCTCCGTTGATCTCTTGGTTGTCTATTCAGTGAGATGTCTGTCCTTGTTTTGTGTCACATGTATACAGATCTGTGACTCCACCTCAAATGTGTCTGGTAATGTCCACCATCAATGAGAATGTACAGTAACCAGCTTTATGTGGACTCTTTGACCTGTCTTGCTTTTGGTGTCTCTCTCTCAATCTCTCTCGCTCTCTCTCTCTCTCGCTCTGTCTCTCTTGATCTGTCTCTCTCTCTCTCTCTCTCTCTCTCTCTCTCTCTCTCTCTCTCTCTCTCTCTCTCACTCTGGCTCTCTTGATATCTCTCTCTCTCTCTCTCTCTCTCTCTCTCTCTCTCTCTCTCTCTCTCTCTCTCTCTCTCTCTCTCGCTTGGTCTGTCTGTCTGTCTCTCTGTTTGTTGTAAAATAAAATTCCCTATATTCATTTTAGACCTCTAGTTATTGTCACCTTTCTGCTCTTTCTCCTACTGCTGTGATTCACGCTGAGTCCTGTGCACACTTGAGGAAGGTGCACTGAATGATGCAGTAGGCAGAAACAATCAGATAACTAAAGTGACCTCTGCCCTCTCAGTGATGTGTTGTGATGACAAAGAAGTAAAACAATAAAAAGAAAAGTATTTTATTGTTTTTTGTTATTAGATTTGATTTCCTGCCTTACTGTTTTTCCCTGATATTCCCTGATTTTTTTTGTGCCTGGCCTTTAGTCTGTTCATACGGTACCGTATAAATCTGTTTGTGATGAGAATCAGACCATCTACACTAGAGAAAAGTGCTACACATCCTTTTCACCATATGACACAGATTAACATTTCAACTCTCTGTATGGATTTATCTACATCACATGACCTTAACATAACGTTTTTCATTTATTTTCATTTAAAACTGGAAAGTCAGAACAGAGTATTCAGACTTGGATATTTTTTCCTGCTTTCAACACATCAGTTTTGAGAAATGACTATTAACATGCTGCTTAATCTATCCCACCTGGATATATATATATATATATATATATATATATATATATATATATATATATATATATATATATATATATATATATATGTATCTGTATATCTGGATCAATATATCTGCTTTCATGAATGATGCTTCAGTCGCAGACTTTTTAGTTTATTTATTTATTTTTTTAATGTAGAATATTACTTTAAATAGCGCTCTATATGGAATATGTACGGAAAGACATTCGTCATGTTAGTAGTTCTTCACGTAAGGATGATCTCGCTTAACATTTTATTCTTACATTTTTTTTTGATAAAATGTTAACAGCCTGTATTGATTTTCTAATATCAAGATTGAATTTTATCAAGAAATGTCTGGATCAAAAGTAAGGATAACTCAATTCTTCAAGATATCCCATCTGTATATAATATGTCACATGTGTTTTTGTATTCTTCAAGAATGCATGCTCCATGGTACATGACAGTGGCCAGTGTTTGTGAGTATAGCATCTTCTGTAGTGTTTTGGTGTACGAACTCAGTGCCCTGTAGAGGATATCTGAAGAGTCTGAAATGAAAGTCTGCTTGAGTTCTGCTGGTGTTAATTCCTTGCATTGTTGTTTGATAAAGTTCTCATTTAACGATAAAGTATCTTCACCATATAAGTTAAATGATGGGCAAAAATCATCCATTAATCTGAATCAGATAATTAAGAAATGTTTAAAATAATTGTTTACAGTCACACACAGAGTAAAACAGCTGTCACAGTAATGTAGCATTGCAGGCAGCACATTTAATATTTTTATGTTATTATTAATGTTTTATGTGTTCTGAATCACTGTGTTTGTTCCCGGCTCCCAGCGCTGATTTGGATTTAGACTCCCTTGATTCAGTTGAACCCCAGTGAGTATGCATTCATGGATTCCAGCCAATCAGAACAGAGTATTCAGACTAACCATGGTCCATTGTCTATTGCTGCTGGTGATTTAAAAATGCCGTTTGCCGTTCTCTTTTTTCTAACAGTAGCCCCGCCCACAGCCCCTGACGCAAGCGGTTCTTAAGTCTAGACCAGCAACGTTTTGGTGCTACTTAAGAACCATTTTTCCTGGTTTAGAGCCGGAGGTTTGGTGGTCGAAACAGAAAGAACTGGTTCTAAATTAGGCTCTGGCTCCGAACCAGCACTCGAACTGCCTCGGTGGAAAAGGGGCAATAGAGGAAAGACTGCTGCACTAATGCCATGTTTTAGACCAGCTCATTTCTAGTGAACATTGCATGCCATGGCTGCACAACACATTACTTTTCTTGCCCATTCAATTTTTGTCAACACATGGGGCGATTAGAAATTTGAAAAAAAAAAGACATTTGCAAAAAAATATCGCAACTGTGATAAAATTGTCTGTTGTGCACTGTGGTTTTCTACGCTTCAGTGTTTCAATTTCAGCAATTTGAATGCATTGTATTTATTATTCACCTTCTAAAGGTTCTTCACCTGCTGTGAATTATAGGAATGTCTGGAAAGTCAGAGCTCCTGACTGAGACTGTGTGGAATAGGAATGTGTAGAGTGTTTAGGGAAAACAAAGACCGATTACCCTGTTTTTCTTATGTTATTTGTACAGTGTATTTAAGAAAAGTGTGATATAATTGTGTATTGGTAAGCATAACGACATAGTATATACATAATAACAAATCACAATCATTATTTATGGGTTTTTCCATTGAAAAATGGTAGTTTGAAAATGGTGTATTAACTGTAATTTTCTAATAAGATAATTCCCTAAAATGTAAATTTGTAGAAATTCGCAACCAATCTAGTTCTCACATTGCTATGATTAATACGATTAATGGCATTTTATTTTGAGTCTTTTTGGTGCATCCCAACATAGTTACAGGTAGGAATAGTTTTAAATTAACTACAGGTAACTTAATACTGGATTAGTACACAAGGGCAGAGATTTTTGTTGAGCCACATCAACTCACCAAGTTCCAAACGATTCATATGGAAGAAGCTTCTAACTGATTGATTGAAGGAAACGCTTGAAGCTTCCGTACCAGATCCTGCCCGACAACCTTTCTTCAGTACTCAAACCTCCGATTTCACTTGTTTCATCCCTCTGACTGCTGAAGACTTTGCCTCCTTTTACAATGAGATGATTAAGAATATCTGTTAGACCTTCAATTCTGACCCTACTACACCTGCATTGCACTGCAAGGATTTCCCTACTCCTTCATTTTCACTTTTTAATTTTTTTTATTTTTACAACCGTAGAAGCAGAAGAGATTCTACGAGTCATCCAGTCTTGCAGTCCTACCACCAGCATACTGGATCTTATGCCTTCGGCTATGCTCCAGACCATCTCTCAAGATCTCCTGACCATCACCACAATCATTAACGGATCCATAGCAACTGTACCAACTACCCTCGAGAGCAAGGGTTATTCCCATCCTGATGAATCCTGATCTGGATCCATAAGACATCACCAACTACAGACTGGAATTAATTCTCTTCTTACTTTCTAAAATTCTTTAATGCATTGTTTATAACGAATTAAAGTAGAACATTCCACAGAGATTGCCCTTTTGGCTGTTATCTCTCCTCATCCTCCTCAACCTTTTGGCAGCATTTGATAGTCAACCACAAGTCTTTCTTCACCCTCAGGAATCATGGAATCTGAGGAGCAGCAATGGTTTGCTTTCCAAAAGTTTTTGGACACTGACATTTTCATGTTTATTTGCAAGAAACAACATGAAACCATTGCAATCACTAAATATGAATTTATACCATCAATAATATACAGAAAATAAAAAGAACAAAAATACATATTTTGTCTAACAAAAAGCCTAATTCTTAGACACTTCAAAATAGCCAGCTTTTGCAGCTATACCTGCCAAACAATTTCCAGGCATTCTATCAATTAGGGATTCTAAATATTGTTTTGAAAGTTTACTCCAGAATTGTTGGTGTCTACAGATGCTCAGCAATGGTTGGTTGTTTGGTCTTTAACCTTGGTCAAGTTCGTTCCATACTAACTCGGTAGGGTTAAGGTCGGGTGACTTTCCTTCTTGTTCTTTTTTTCTTCAAATAGTTCAGGCAAAGCTTAGATGCATGCATTATGTTGCAGCATGAAGGCCTAGATGGTATGGCACGTCTCTGGAGATTTACGGTCACCTTATATAGGTCACCAACTCTAAAACCCCTAAAAACACCCCCATACCATACAACATCTGCCTACTGTACATGCTTGACAATTGGTACTACATAGTCTGGTATCATCTCACAAGTTTTGTGACGCATGTAAAATCTTTGTTTACAACCAAAATTATCAAACTTTGATTTATCAGACCGCAAGACATTTTTCCAGTCAGTAACAGTCCAATTTTTGATTTCCTTTGCCCAAAGAAGCCTTTTGACCTTGTGTTGCACTCTTAGCAGGGGTCTGTTGCGTAGACCAGAGACTCTTATAAATTTATCCTCTAATTTTGGTGTTTATCGAGATCTTCCAGTTCTTTTCCGCTCAGAATTCTTTCCTGTTTCTTCATGCCTCTTAATGGTGTATGCTACAGTACTTGCTGGTATATTGAGTTGCTGGTCAATTTTTCTGCAGGAAATGCCTTCATTTTTCAATGTAACAATAGCTTGCTTACTCTCTTGTTAGTTCATGTTTGCCTCCCATTATTGCCACCGAATGTTATAAAAGCAAGCAAAAATGACCCTAACCTGCAGTAAAACAGACCCACTGTTAAGACCTAATTCAATTCCTCTGGACAGCTCAACCATTCAACTGTGACAGAGACTTCACTTTTATAGCATTATACTTGTATACAGGTACATAAGTACTGCAATCATTTACAAACAAAATTTAGGCCCTCGTTGGTAAGGTTAAAGAATTATGTTTTTCATGTTATTTCATTTCAAATAGCAGACAAAGGTTTTGTTGTGCTATAGTAAAATATTACCTTTTTTCAGTAAAATATTAACATAATTTTGAAATATATGAAAATCCTGGGGTGTTCAAGAACTTTTGACTGGTAGTGTACCTTGAAGGTTGCTCATATCAGTTAACATAGAGGTGATGGGAATCTGCACTAGTGTCCCACAAGGCTCAGTACTTAGTCCTCTACTTTTCACTCTTTGTGTTATATCCTTAGATGGGTTCTCTTACCACTGCTATGCCGATGACAGGAATCTTCTCCTTCACTCCCTCAGTTACCACAGCTTCTGCTTGGATCTCAGCATGTCTGGCAGACATATCATCATAGTTGACAGCTCACAAGCTATAAGTCAATCCCAGCAAAAGTGAACTGCTGGTCATCTCAGGTGATTCAGCCCCAGGACAGTATCTTGCAAAATCCCTACAATACTCTCTGAACTCCCCTTCGGCCACTGCCCGCAACCTTTTCTACATGTGTAGAAAAACTGTCTTTTTCTACACATGTTGCTAATTTTTATATGCTCATGTAAGGCATTTTTATCCATACAGCTCAGGTGCTTGTTCAGTCTCTTGTCATTTCGAGACTGCAACTCTCTGCTGGCAGGTCTATCTATGAACATAATTTGTCTTCTACAAATGATCCAAAATGGGGCTGTTACTGGTTTTCAACCTGCTTAACTTCTCACACACCACCCCATTGCTGTGCTCTTTCTACTGGCTCTCAGGGTAAGAGGTAGCTATACATCAAGACTCTTTTCTTTTCTCTTCCCCTGGATGTTGGAACAGCTGAGCCTCTGGCTATCCTCAAATGATGGGTGAAGACCTACCTTTTCCTGAAACACTTAAACTTGCCCTTTTCCCCTGTATTCATGTATTTAAAAAATTGTGCTATACAGAATTTTAGGCTGATAGTATCCCAAGGCCTAAGGAATGAAAAAGTGCCCTTTTATTTAAAGTTCTTAAGGTGGGATGAGGTGAAAATAGGTGAGATGCAGGAGAACAGTGCTGTCTTTAGTGCTGCGCTTTGTGGTAGTGGTTTCCAAGCATGCCTGAGCAGCAATGAGGCAGGACCCAGAGAGCTTTCCAGAGTGCAGCAGTTTTGGAGAGCGCTGACCTCACTGCATTTGGCAGGCTCTTGAATGTACAGTACAGTGAAGCATTCATCAGTTTACTGTCTATTTACCCTGCTTACCTCAAGTCATAGCTCAAATTGGCTGTCAGTCTTGAGTGCTTCTGCTGCCCTGCCTTCCAGCCCATGTGTGATTCTGCTTTCCACAGCAGGGGTGCTAAAGTGGCGCTGCATGAGGAGTGTGTTTGGGCTGTGTGTAGGCGGTGGCAGCGGTAGTGGTTGTGTGGGCTCCACCATCAGCATGTATATATTTAGATAGAAAGATTAGACACCCACATAAGAAGTATCCATTGAAATGACTAAAAAATTATCATTTTGAATGCCTTCATTACTGAGCCTTTTTACTGACAATGAGCATAATTCTGTACTTGTGATAGTAAAAAATGTGTATAGATGCGCAACAGCTAAATAAAAACGTTGTGCATTTGTTCATTGTAATCAACATGGTGTGATCTGATTGGTTATTATGTAGTTAGTGAAATACTGAAAAAGAGTTTTGTTTTTGTGGGGGTTCTTTTGGATAAACATGTGATGCTTTCCTATACTTTCCAAATTTCCAAAATCTGTCCAAGTATCAGCATCATTATCATTTTCTTCAGTTTATTATTGTGGATTGTTTTGCCTGTTAATTTTCTGTTCCATGATTAGCTGATGCCAACTTGTCCTCCTAATTCTCTGTTAGAGTTTAAAGGCTGAGTCTACACTACTCACAGCACCATATTTTGATTCAGAAATTCCTCCTCAGATGTTATTGACTGTTTATATTTTTGTGGAGATGAGAGGAGAGGGGTCGCTGTGAGTAGAACAGTCAATCGGCCTCTGTACTCAAGGTGTTTCCCCTCATCTTGCAGAAAGCAGGACGAGCTGGCGAAGAGAATATTGTGTGCTTAGAAGTTTTGAAAGCGAATGTGTATTCCAGGTGGTCTGATGGCAATATTGCTTCTGTTTGTGTAACAGGGCTGAATAAGAAGCTTGTGCTGTCTCTTTGCGCATGGTGGATGTATATAAAAGTATTTGTGTGTGTTTGTGTGTTTGGGTGGTTTGGATGTGATATTAGGTTTGTGCTTTGGCCTTGAGATTGCACTTCTTTTCTAAATTTATCCTTAAAGTGTGTCAGATCTCTTGTGAGCTCCAACCCTGATCCTGAAAGTGAGAAAGAGAAGAAAATGTGTGAGAGAGAGAGAGAGAGAGAGAGAGAGAGAGAGAGAGAGAGAGAGAGAGAGAGGTTCTGTTTTAACAGCATAAAGTCCACCAATTTAATAAACAACCATCAGAAATGCTGTTTTATCAAATTATTATCAAAATTAATTTTATGGCTATATAATTAATTTTAAACCCACATTAATAAAACAAACAAAACAAAAAAGAAAATATACACTTATTAATTCTTCACAAGTGATTTCTTTTTTGGATTATTATTATTTTTTTAATAGGGAATACTAGATATATTTTTTGACTAAACAAAATAAGATTATTCGTGAAATTTCTAGTTTGGCTTCTTCCTAGAATTAAATGTTGAGAATGAATCAAATTGTCTGCCAATAAAACAAAACGATCAAGTTTGGAATGATGAAAATGAAAGAAATATTAAAAATATTAATCACTGTCATTTTCTACTATGAAATACTAGACAAAGGTTTACCATATTCAAGAGATTTTAGCGAGAATTTGCTTTAAGTTTCACTTTCACCATGATGCTTTATAGTCTGCTTCTGGTCAATCCCCAGATGTCCAAATAAACAGTAAATTTATAGTGTATAGCCAAACACAATCAGAAAGTACTTTAGCAGCACCCAGTGGGTATTTCTGTACAGAGCCTAGTAAAGCTGAATCGTTGATTCACCTAAATGGCTTAAGAGCGCTCGATACAATCTCACTTTTTTCAATTCTCACCACAGCTAAGCCTTCTGCTGTTCTAATGTTTGTTAATTGTTTACAGCATATAAGTGTTTAAATCCCTGGAAGCAACAGAGGCTTTAAAAGGCTGAAGCACAATCACAATGCAGTCTGACGTGAGGATAAAACAAGGTGTTTTGAGTCAGAAAGGTCTTTGTTGATTGCTCTTTGTTCTGCTGTTGTGATTGTGTGCAATGACCCACGAGAGCGAGAACGAGCAGACTGAGTGGCACGGCCAATTCGCGACCAAGTGAGATTCACCACTGGCTCTCTATGAAGAGTATTGAGCATTGTGTTTCTCCCGAGATTATATTTGAAGAGTAACACTTGCTGTGGTTGGACAGCTTTTATAGGTCCGGACTGTGCTGAAGCCTGTGTATACTTGTGGATCGTGTGTGTATGGCTCCCTGGGGAATGATGTGAGAGAAAATGAACAATAAAGGAATTCTCAAAAGTTCAATAGTCAAATCGAAACATTTCTTGCTGCTACAAATATCCTGGGAGATAAAGTATGTAAAACATGATCAAAAATACATTTTAAGCCATGGCCTTTGCACAAGTAGCCCTGAAATTTTGGCACACAGCTCATAGTGATGATTAAACCGGCACACTGCAGCTTAAAACAGACAAGATCAGTCTCTTATCACTCAGTCCTGGCTCTAATGATAATATGCTGGACAGTTTTAAAAGATGACATGGTAAATTCAATGGACTTGCACTTCACCACTGAAGTCCTGTCCTCCTTTTATACAGCAATCTTTAATCTTATTTGAATGACTGGTCTTCTTTCTGAATTTATCATTATATGATTGGATTTATCTCTGCTTGCATCCTTTAATGAATGCAGTTTGAATAAAAGGACTGGGTTTCACAAAAATGTCTTAAATGGTATAATATTAATGTAATATATTATGTAAACATAAAAGTGCAGTAATTCATCATTTTATATACTTTGCAATCAATCAAGGTTTAAATGAATTAGTTGTCTTACAGTATGTGTAAATGTACTGTACACACACTCAGAACAGAGGACTGTCCTCATAGTGCTGTGGTACATTGATATGCAGAGGCAGTGTGAAGTCCTGCTCTTCAGTGTACACACACATGCGGACGCACACACACACACACACACACTTTGAGTGTCTTCAGCTCACACAGCCACTGAAAGATTATGATCAGTGTGAAGGCTGCATGAAGCTTGGTCTCTGGAGGAGAGAGAGAGAGAGAGAGAGGGACAATGTGACAGATGATACATGGTGAATGAGTAAATGACTAGTGTTGTAGAAAGACTGTGGAAGGAAGGTAGCTAGAACATCTATAAGGAGCGAATAAATGAATAGACAGGAGAGGGATGAAAAGAAAAAAATGAAAAAAAGGAAAAATTGTTCATAAGGTATAATGCTAAAATGGGAGATATATATATATTTTTGTCGTTATTGGTATGTGCCATTTTCTAAGAGACCTTTCCTCTATAATATGTGATGTGTTTAAATGATGTGTCTGGTGCCCATGTCTTGTGTAAATGGTGTGAAATGAAAGGTAAAGAAAGATAGGGAGGGAGAGAGAGATGGAAATAGATAGGATAGAGGGGGAAAAATGTGCATAGAGCTGGTAGCTTTTTTCATGTTTGTTTGTGTAAATGATGCAGTTCCACTCGGCTGGGTAGTGTCTGTGTGCATAAATCATCATTACACCCAGGCAGCTCCTTTCAGCAGCATCCAAAAGGCCCTTCACACACTCAACTGTGTGTGTGTGTGAGAGAGAGCAAGAGAGAAAGAGAGACTTTGAATTGTCCCAGAGTAACAGATGACCTTGTTCAGTGTGCGTGACCGTGGTGGGCAAGAGGGGCAAAGCTGTATGTGTATCAGCTCTGATATCAGCCCCGATAGCAATTACTGCATTTTGAGTGCAGGGAGGGGAATAATGAGCTGAAGTCTGTCATCACACAAACTCACACAGAGAGAGAGAGAGAGAGAGAGAGAGAGCACAACAAGGTCTCCTCCTAACCACATTTCAAAGAATAGATAAGGGAACAAACAACTTTTTCATCCCTCTCTTTCCTCCTGTCCTCTTTCACTTCAGAAACCAAGTCTAATAAATCACACCCTCAAATAAGTTAGCGCTACTGCCATCCTGTTCTAAACGAATTGGCAGTGGCAGTTAAAGCTGCTGCAGTGTGATGAAGCAGATCAGAGCCAGGCCTGGCTTCTCATGAGTTTCTTCTTTAATTGATACAGGCTTCTCAGGAGAGGTAGGGAGAAAGTGGACATAAGGCGAAGGGCTGGCCGCAGGTTATTAACGATCATCTCTTGTGTGTGTTCTCTCTCTCTCTCTCTCTCTCTCTCTCTCTCTCTCTCTCTCTCTCTCTCTCTCTCTCTCTCCCTGCCAGGCAAATGATAAGGTTTAAAATCCATCACTCCACATGAGGGTGTCTCATGTAGTGTGTCAAGATTAACATTTTAGTATTAAAGGACACACAAAACCCAAAAACCTGTCTGCTGAAACTATGCTATCAAATTGATGCAAATGCTATAGATGGACAGTTAATTTCAATCATTTGTATTTTAGACCTTAATTAAAATTCTTTAATTAAATAATAACGTTTTTAATAGTTGATTTACAATGCAATTCATTTCTATTTTGTCCTGATATTAGTACAACACCATGACCCCATACTTGTAAAACTAATGGAAAGGGAATGTTAGCTTTCATAAAGTTTTAACATATTAGCTAGTTAGTTGAATAGCTTGATTCCTAGTTAACAAACTAGCTTATTTATTCTGAAAAAAAAAATAAATAATAATAATAATTTCAAGTTATTTTTCTAAAAGTTTATTTATATTTTCCCCTGATTTTCTCTTTAATTTTTGTCTTGGCCATTTTTCACCTACCAGTTAGTTCTTATGTTAATACAGCACCTCTCATCCTGGGTAGGTGATGGCTATCACATGCTTCCTCTGGGAGACATGAACTGCTGCTCCTGCCAAGTCACATGGTGTGGTAACATACTCAGGGAAAAGTGAAAGCCACCCCTTCTGCATGCATGAGCTCACATGCTCATGATTGACTAGTGCTGCTTGTTTGACAGGGGGAGAAAAGCCAGTTTTTGCTCTCCTGGAATCATTCATGGCTGTGGAATACTATAGCTAGTGCTCTTTATGACAAGGTTTGCTAATTTCTGATCATTTTGCAAGTTTCTGCTTATTGTATAAATTCGGTTTGAAATTTGAGACTTAAACTAAGCTAAACCATATTTAACAGCCAACAATATTTAACTTACTGGTTCTTTCGAATGTGTCGTGATGGATCTTCCAGGCCTATTAACGGACCTAGCTTGGTTTGCCATGGTCTTGTATACAATGCAAACATGTCTAAAAATGAACAAAAAACACTATCGAAGTCTTGTAAGAACAAATATCACACAAAAGATGAATTTTGTCAGAAGCCGATCCGTATTTATGTAGTCCATATAGTATGTCCCATAAGCCATTACTTTCCTATTTAAAGTTTAGGCTGTACATACAGATTGTTTCTTGATTTGTTTGAATTTATGCTGTTGTACTGATAAGGCTTTCTTACATGCTCTTACTGAAACAGACGGACATGATGGGGGACGACATATCGTGCTTCAAAACAAAGTAAACCCATCTCCACATTGAGAGATTGACCACTTTATCAGTCACTGTCAAGCATTCTGTACAATCTCTTAGTACCGCAGGATAAGATTCTATACGCCTCTTTCTCATATTCTCACTCTGTCGATAAGTTCTTTATCTTAAACTAAGCCGTTGACGAATAAAGACAACATGACATGAGGATTAGTGTACGACAGAGATACATGAGTCTGGATATGATACAGGACATGATACAGGATAGTGTGTGTGCTTATTATGTTTGTATGTGTTGTTATTAATTATATTATACAGTTAGTCATCAAAGTATGTGAAGATTACAAAATTACACAATTACACATTGTTTATCCAGTCATGTATATTTAAATCTTTTTTTAGATTCACTTTTATTAAATGTTAAAATCAAGCTTGAAATGGTTGTTGAATTTTGTTGTTCTAATTCAATGATCATAATATATAATTAAATGATATTAAAACACAGAAACCCCATTTTTTTTTAATTTAAGTTAATTCAAGGTAAAGGATTTTTTTCCGTGAACCATAATTAAGCATGTGGAATTATAACAGTACTTTTGAAAGAGCATCACAGAACTGTTCATAGAATATTTAATAGTACTTTGACTACTGGCTGGATAAATGCCATAATAGCTCAATTTTTACATGCTGTTTAGAAATATACTGTTCATGATTGCAAATATTAGTCTTTAGAATAACATCGTTTCCATCTTCAGCTGAATAATGTTTTGGCTTTTTCCTTTAAAATATGTAAGTTTACATAGACCTCAACTTAACCCTTTTTACCAGTACACTGCCAGTATTACGGAACGTGAAGTAATTATACTGACATACGTGTCCTTTAGTGACACTTGTTTTCGGATTGCGTAGAAAACCCTTCCACAATCCCACTAAAGGATGTGTCCTAGTTTGCACGGGTTAGTATTGAAAACACAAGATCAACAATCAGAGTTGCTCTTACCTTGAACGCAGGTATCCTTCGAAGTCCCTCAGTATTCTAACAAAGGTTCTGCTCCAAGTTCTTCTACCTATTCTACTGATTGACTCTTTAGATGAAGGAGGCAGACTTAGACCTTTTTGTCTTTTCAGGATCCTCACAATGGGAGGCCTTGTTTTTATTAAAAGTAGTGTAATACAAATAGGTGTGTGTAATATATGTAATGTAAAAGAAAAGAAAATTACAAACAAAATCTCCTTCAAATAGTCAAACAATTCTAGCGTAAGTAGAAATAAGTAAAATCCAAAGATAAAACAAACCAGGAAACACTCTCCAAGTGTAAGCCTGCGGTTGTTCTCCTGATGCACCCTCTATAAGCAATAACAGAGTATAGTACACTGAGCTTGCCTCAAGGTGAATGCACACTGATAACTGGTTCTAAAACCCTATTTATAACATTTCTTAGTATGATCTCATAACGGTCATTCTGTTTCTGTCAGCATTCTATCAGGTCTCTCATGATCTCATACTTTTGCAAAACATCCTGAGAAGTCTCCTAAGCTGCATGGCTGACTGTGTGTTCTTATTTGGCTGACACAAAGCTGCTGACACAAAACTTGTGATTTCTTTTTTAAGCTTTCACTGTTACTCTCTGTCTTAATATCTAAACATACTAATGAAAATTATATAATTTCTTAATCACACAATGGTTACATAAATTCATATATAAAGGTAAATTAAACTTATCATTCTATAAAATGGAAAAGAAAGTTCATATAAAGGTAAATGAAACTTATAACAATTCTATAATATATAATATATATATATATAATAACTATATAACAATTCTTCTTTCAGCAAGATGATGGGTCTTGATCCAACTGTCTAGGTACAGTGTCTGTTCCTCTTTGGGTTGACTCAGGTTCCTTCTAGGTCTTTTTCTTCACAGTGTTAATCAGATATATTCAATTTCTTTATGTCATATAACAATTTCCCCATTTCTTTTAGTTTATTTTCCACAGCTTCCTTTTTCCTTGCTCTCTGTCTTTGTTGTCTTTTGTTTCGTTTCTCTCTTTTTGCTGCATTAATTTCACTCTGTTTCTTTATAGTATTTGATGAGATTGTCACATAAGGATAAGCAGGTGCACGTTGTATGGCAGTTACATGTAATATGGCAGTTACGCCACTCCTAAAATTTCTATTCACAAACGGCAGAATAAAAATAGACTTATCAAACATTATCAATCAGCATAAACAAATGAATTATATTCTTCCTGCAAGTCTGATATAACATTAGTCTGGACACTGTTGGCTGTCAGCCTTATACTGAATTTTAGTGGTTGAAGATAATGGCTTCACATTTTAGATACTTTTAAACAAGCCCTCGGGGCTTCTCTGAGAAATATTGTACAGAAATATTTTTCCTGAGTGTCTACTTTTAAATGATAAATTAATTATCACCGCTGTAAAGTGTGTGGTTCAATGCTGAACCTTTTTAATCTGCAAAATAAATCTGCAGGAATAAAGTGTCAATTGAAAAATCAAAGATGCACACAAGTATTTAATGGAATATTTGGCCAGTGTTTGGTTTCCTTGTGATTCATGTACTGTAGGTTAAAAGTGTTTTGCTTTCATACCATGGGATTTTAAGATCAGCTGTTAATGCATGGACGACAGATTTTTACAAGGCCAACATTTTGATGGATATAATATCCTGCTGGTTTTGTAACAAGAGGAAAGAAAACTGTTTTTTTAAAACTAGAGGAGTTTCCTGTGAGGTGAAACTCCAATTAGGCATATATCAATGGCCATGATGAATCAACTGACATGTATACAATGCTAAAGTTACTAAAAATAATCACACACATACCAAACATGTTTATAAGGTATCAACTTTTTATATATATATATATATATATATATATATATATATATATATATATATATATATATATATATATATATATATATAATATTTTAAATGTCTGTCCATCCATCCATCCATCCTCCAGCCTAGTGGTTAGGGTGAGGTGTTGGACTTCTGATCGGAAGGTCATGAGTTCAAATCCCAGGTCCACCAAGCTGCCACTGCTGGGCCCCTGAGTAAGTCCCTTAACCCTCAATTGCTCAATTGTATAATTTATAATTAAATGCAAGTCACTCTGGATAAGGGTATCTGCTAAATGCCAGAAATGTAAAAGGCAAATTTTGAGACCCATACTTTAGTAGATCTATATGGTACATCCCTAGGGAACTTGTTCCTATTTAAAATATATGTTTGTGTGTGGTTGCCAGATTGTCATTATATACTGTTTTCTAAAACTTATCTGTACCTACAGATTGTCTTTGTATGAATTTCTGCAGTTTAATGTAAGCTTTTCTCACAGGTTCTGGGCTCATCAAACCGACATGATGCCCCATATAATTCATATGTTCATACATATTTACATTATACTACAGACACGCATTTGCAGTTTATTCTAAAGCATGCAGGTATTTGATGTCGTTGCTTTTTCCTCTAGGTGTCTTGTGGATCCTCGTTCCATATTTGCTTTCATTTTCTGTTAGTTCTTTCACCATCATATATTCAACAGACTAATAGCTCTTTCCATTTCTCCATCCACTTTCCTGCATGGCTGTCCTCCAACTGCTGTGAGTGTGCCAAATGGTTGAGCGATGTGTTTGTGTGTGTGTGAGATCGGCAAATTGCTCTTCATCCTTCTCCAGCCTTATTTCTTTCCACCTCTCATCCTTTCTCCTTTCCCACCAGCCGTTATCCAACATCTCTGCTTCCTGTGCTGAATGCCAGCCCTGTTGGTCCTAGTGCGGTGATCTCTACTCACTGTCTCAGTTGCATAAAAAAAATCAATCAGCTTAATTTCCAGATGCACTGAAGTGAGCTGATGCAATCTGCTGCCTGTAGCTGAGCTCTTTTCCCCTCTTTCTTTTTATCTTGCCGGCAGATCTATTAAACACGTTACTATCCACGTCGATAGCCTGGGAATTTAAAATGTGCCTCACAGCCCACTTGCCATATGTGTTTATGAGTGTTGGTGTGCATGATTTGATGTTTTAATTTTGGTTAAATTTTACCTGCTTAAATGTGTAATGATGTGAGCAACAAAAGACTGATAGTCATAGAAAGATTATAGAAAAAGAGACTCTGGAATGATAAGGATCTATGTAAGATTTCTTTGACAAAAATGTAATGCTGTTCATGTTTACATTTACTGTACATGTACTTAATAAATAAATCCAAGATGGCTGCGAAGTGGTAGCATGCAGTTTTCACTCCAGATTCAGAATGCTGCTTATTATGTGCTTTTTATGTTTTTATGTCTGACTTTCATGCTGCATGGACACGTGAGGAAGCAGTGTACGTTTATATGACCGGCATACCACCGCAGTACAGCAGCCAACCTGCATGATGTGCTATAGACGTCATTCACAATGTCCAGGCCTCGAGTCCTTGTCATCAGCTGATGCCAGTGCCAGGTAGTGGGGATATTGTAAGCGATGCACGAGGAAGTGCAGCAAGAGGGCGGCTGTCCATGCTAGACTTAGCCAGCCGGCACTCCAGTCCATTATACTCTGCAGCTTTTGCCCTTGGACAATAAATTGGACTACATCTGACTTCAGTGGACCACATGGTGTGAGTTTAGAGACTGTCGCATCTTTTTCATAAAGACATGGCTCAGCGGCAGAGTTCCTCTGCAGCTGTTTGTGCTAAGGCTCGGGTGGTGTCTCTGTACATCAACACAGAAAGGTACAAGAACTCTACTCATTTCTAGTTATTGCTCATCGCTAGTGAAGTTTGTGAATGTTAGATGCAGGCTATTTTATATACCTTCGGTAACTCTTTTTATTGCTGGAGTGTACAATGCTAAGGAGATACTTTGTGAACTGTGATTTAATGATCCACAGAATGCTTACCACAACTGATTGTTTATAATTAGTAAAGTTTTTTTTTTTACAATGCAAATCTCAAATTCGTGCTCCCTAAATTCCATCAGCGTGTGGACTTTTCAACGAGCTGGCCAAACATGCTGGATTTCATTTCTGTTGTGCTAATTCCAGAATACTGTACAGATTGCTCATCAGATGCTCAAAACTAGTTCTGAAGCAGGTGAAAACCTGACCATCTCTGCCCTTCAGGACTGTTTTCAGAGCAATGACTGGCAGATGTTCAGGGAGGCTGGAACCAATGGCGAATCCATCTGGAGACGTTGAATTCCGAGCAGGGGACAAGCATTCCTTATGTCTGAATACTGGACAGATGCAAAAAGCATTTCACTTCATGTCGTACTCTGTATGTATGTGTATGTGACAAATAAAATTTGATTTGATTTTTTATTTGATTTGAGATGGTCCTAAGAACAGCAAGGGCCAAACTCTCCTGAGCCATCAGATGCTATGACTCTCCTGAGACAAAGCGCATACACCTCCACAGTCACTTCCCTGACACCCAGTGCATGTGGCAGGACATCCAGGAAATCACTAAATACAGGACAACTTCACCTGCCGCTGAGGATGCTTCATTTCCAGATTTGTTAAATGACTTCTACACTTTGTTTGAGGTGCATGTGGTAGTGAGGAAGACTATTCCTCCTCCCAATGACCAATTGCTATCTCACCACGGCTGATGTGCAGTACAGCTAGTGAATGTCTTCACTGAAATCTTCAACATTTCCATGAGCAACACCGTTGTTCCTACATGCCTGAAATCCACCACCATCTTCACAGTGCCGAATAAGTCTACAGTGTCCTGCCCCAATGACTATCTTCCCCTTGTGCACTCACCCATTTTAATGATGTGCTTTGAGAGGCTTTTCATGAGGCACCTTAAGGCCACCTTCACTGCATCCTTTTCAAATTGTTCCATGGGCGATGCAATTTCCAAGACTCCAAAAACCCCAGCCCCCCACCCACCCCCCTTGGACCTGGCCATGAAGGACACTGAACAGCATTCAAATGAGATAGAATTTAATTCAGAATTCAACACAATCTTCTATGAGCACCTGTGAAGCTAAGACTGCTAGGCCTGAACACTTCCCTCTGCAACTTTATCCTGGACGTCTTGACTGGGAGACCTCAGTCAGTCCTGATCGGAAAAGCATCTCTAGCACCATCACAATGAGGTGTCCTTCAAGGCTGTATGCTTAGTCCACTGCTATTCACTCTGCTCACTCATGACTAGGTAGCATTGCACATCTCAAACCACAATTTCGCCAATGACATGACTGTGGTTGGTATCCTCAGCAAGAACAAGTCAGCTTAACAGCCTGGCTTAGAACATTGTCCAATAACCTATCTCTGAACATTGACAAAATAAAAGAGATGGTTGTTGATTTCAAGAGAGCACAGAGTGACCATTTTACTGTTTTGCACTGTTTAAATGCACACCACAAGTCAGTGCTGCCAACAACCGCTGCTATTATATAAGTGTATACAGTATATGTTTACAATAACCCTTTTATTGTTTATGATCCTCTTATTTTGCACAAATGTTCAAGTACAGAATACATTCTGGTTGGTGGTATTTTGTGTATCTGTCCTGTAGTATTTAGTATTGTCTGCCTGCATGGTCTCTTGTCTCTGTCATAGGTTACCTCCTTAGGTCTTTGTTTCTAATGTCGGTTTGCGTTGCTCTATGTGTAGCTCTGTGGTGTTTTATGTAGCACCCTGAACCTGGGGAAATGTTTCATTTAAAAGATTGTTTCAACGACAAATAAAAGCTTCTTGACATGACTTTAGCAGCTGTTGCTGGATATATTACTGTTGTGTTGTGGTGCCTTATAGCTCAAGGGTTTGATCCTGAATTCTGGTTGCTGTTTTCTCCAGGTTAGTATTGATGACAGCAAATCATTCTCTTATTTAAGTTTGTAATTTAAAGAAGGATTCAGCTGTTTATATCTACACAGGCTGCTCAGCTGCACTTGTCTCTTATCATTTCAAGACTACTGCAAGTCTCTGCTGGCAACTCTACCTCTGAACACAGTTCATTCTCTGCAAATGGTCCAAAATGCAACTGTGCGATTTGTTTTTAAATTGGCTATGTTCTCCTACATCACTCCACTGGCTTCCGGTAGCTGCACACATCAAAATAAAAAAATCTGATGCTTGCTTACAAAGTCAAAAATGGTCCAACACTTGTATCTCAAAACTCTTGTCACTCCACAAACTGCAGTATGCTCCCCCATATCTTCTAGTGCTGTGTGACTCATCTAGACTCTTCTGTTTTGGCACTAAGGTGGTGGAATAAACCTTCCCTAGATATCCAAACCCCTGAGTGGCTGACTGTGTTTAAAAGAAGGGTGAGGACCTACCTCTTCCTGAAATACTTAAACTAGTGCTTACCCATTTTCCTTTCCTATCTGTTTATTTAATAAAATGCTCAGGAACTCAACAGAGTTTTTAGACTGATGGCTCCTCAGTCTGGTGCCCTAGTGAAACCAGTATTGATGTGTTCATTGAGGGACACTTCAAAGCACTTTGAACGTTGCTTTGGATCGGGCATCTTCCAAATGCCCTAAAATGTAGTTTGTATTTCCTGTTATAACTGAAATGGAACTTTTTAACCATATAGTACAGAGTTATAGGCAGTGTTGTACTAGTTACTAAAAAATAGTAACTAGTTACAGTTACTAGTTACTTCATTCAAAAAGTAATTCAATTACGTTATTGATTACTTACACCAAAAAGTAATGCGTTACTGTTAAAAGTAACTTTTTAGTTACTTTTTTAAAGAACGTTCTTTAATGTTCCCATTAATGCCCTTTTATGGGTTATGGTCTATACAAACACAAAACCAGACATCCCAAGTATTCTGGATGTTCCAGGAGTCTCCCGCATATTGATAGCGGCTCCCTGATGCCCGCAAATTAGTTGCAATCTCCTGGAATCTAGAGCGAGCGAGCAAGAGCGCGCATACGCGACAGAGACAAGTATTCAAGTATGTGCTCCAAACCTTGTAGCGCGCGCACGGTAGAGGGTAAACTTACCTGTTTCGGTAAGTCAACCAATCAATTGTCTTTGTGGGCGGGCTATAGCCCATGTGTTTCGGAATTACTTCCGCACATACTTGAATAAACGGGAACACACCCACCGTGTGTCTTCTTCGTGTTTACAGGTTGGCATCCACCAATCCTACCATGCGTCGCTGCTGTAAACAGGTTAGGCTGTAGGCTACACTTAACCAAAATTAATTAATTTAAAAAAGTAACAGATAACGCACCATATAGTAACGGTAACGGAGTTACTTTATTTAAAAAAGTAACGCGTTAGAGTATTAGTTACTGTCAAAAGTAACGGCGTTATAGGAGTGAAATGACTGACACTATTCGGTTTACCCAGATGAGGACAGGTTCCCTTTTGAGTCTGGTTTCTCCCTTGTATGTATTTAAATTTGAAATTTATAAAAGCACTATACAAATGAAACTGAAGTGAAATGAATGTGTTAAAAAATAGAAATCATTGAAGTATTGGAACTGTTGGCTCTTGACATAAATAAAACTTGGTTGGTTTTTGCTTATCTCTTGTTTTTTTATTTTTATTTTTTTTATTTAATAATTAATCAATTCAATTTTTTTAAGGTAGCTATAAGTGCTACTTTTTAAACCAACCACGTCATGCAAAATTCATAACTTTAGTGAAGAAGAATTCTACTGAATCACACAGTGACACTGTAAGCAAAGCTACTATCCTTATCTCTCACCTCTGACACCAACCTTAATCATGTACATTTTCATTTAAATTTTTGTTGATTTTTAAACTTTTCAATCTGCTTGCTTTTAAGATGGTTCTTTCAGGATAAACACAGTTCCATTTTTATTTCTAGTTTAACCATTTTTACCAGTACACTTGCATTCCATTCTTTGTGGAATTATTAGATTTTTAATCAGTATAAACAAATTATTATTAAAAGAAGTCTGATCTAAAATGACTCAACACTGTTGGCTTTCAGTGTGATGTTTTTACTTCTGTTGGGATAAACGTCTACAGAATTTTAATGGTTTAAGATAACACCTTCAAATTTTAGATGCTTATGAACAAGCATTTGGAGAATCTCCAAGTAAAAATAGGTTTTATATCCACATTTACTTTATAGATGATACTTAAATACTACTTGACTGTGACATGACGGTAATTCAATGCTGAACCTGGGTACCACCAAAACAAGTGCAAATGATTTTTATGACCTTTTGTAAAAAGAGTTAAAACAAAGCTCACAGATGAGCATAACCATATGAGAGATCTCTCTTCATTGTTTGCATTCCTTTTAATTCAAACATCTGATTTATTCAGAAGTAAAAGGTTTAATTACACAAGTTTGTATGAAGGAGATGCTTTACTGTTTGACTTCTATAATGGCGTTGTTCAGTGTGCTCAGTGCTTCATTCTCTGTTCCATTTGTGGGGTTGAATTTGTTCTCTTTGGCTGACATGTCTGAAAGTGCTATATCTCTTTACTGGAGATATCACATATCATTGTTTCACATATATGCCTGTATACTGATGGACCTGAGAATGAACAGACACCTTACACTTACAATTTATACTTTTTACAAAAATTTAAAAGGATCATGGAGAGTAATATGTTAAGTTGTTCAATTTGCATTATCTACAGTTCATTATTCTGGTGGATTCTTATATAGATTATAACAGAGCGTTTTATTCTTTTCCATCAAGGATGGTATTTTTTCTGTTTAATTGCATATCTTATAATAAGCATAAACATATTGCTTCTGGGCTTTAATGATTCTGTGAATTTTTATGGTTGTTAGAAAAATTCCTTTACAAACTACAGGAGGAAGAACTTGCAGTATGTACATCTGTCATTGAGGAACGGCATCATTCTCCTAATAATTCTCAATGCTGTGAATGCCATGTCACAGCAAACAGAGTGACATTTAATATTTATACATGCACTATAGGATATTTATGTTCACGACCTTCTAGTAAGACGAGCACTAGACTCAATTCAATTCAAATGTACTTGTATAGTGCTTTTAACAATGGATATTCTCACAAAGCAGCTTTACAGAACAAAAGAAACAATACAAAAAGTTTAATATTATACAAAGTTTAATATAATACAAAAACTCAGGATTAATATTAGACTCATGTTTAAATGTGGGTTTGGACTCGTGGTTCTAAAAAGAAAAAAAATAGCTTTGTATAGCTTTGACATCCTGCTGCTAAATATGTAAATTGACTCCAATGTTGGAAATAAAATGTTAAATGCCATTTGTAAAAACAATATAGTCAGTATTGTATACCAGGATGGAAACAACATTGTTTAGGGTTGCCAGTTCTGCATAATAAAAGTGTCCAAAAACCAAACATTCTATTCTATACAAGTTGATGGCTTTTGTACTCCAACATCAGCTGTCATTGCCAAATAAATGGTAATAAATGATTTCAAGCAACATCGTGTTTAGCCAACACTATTTGTAAACAATATTCATTGCTATATGTACATTGGTCTACTGATCAGAGGTTTATAAGCTCAAATCTCAGCACCACAAAGTTACCACTGCTGGGTCAGCTATAAATATAACTGCCATAAATGATAATGTCCTTTCATGTCTGTAAGTCAATCTGTTTAAGAGCATCTGCTAAATAAATGCAAATGATATATCTATATAGCTTAATACTATAGCTACTCAACACAAGTCATTCATTCATTCATCTTCTACTGCTTATCCGAACTACCTCGGGTCACGGGGAGCCTGTGCCTATCTCAGGCGTCATCGGGCATCAAGGCAGGATACACCCTGGACGGAGTGCCAACCCATCGCAGGGCACACACACACACTCTCATTCACTCACGCAATCACACACTAGGGACAATTTTCCAGAGATGCCAATCAACCTACCATGCATGTCTTTGGACCGGGGGAGGAAACCGGAGTACCCGGAAGAAACCCCCGAGGCACAGAGAGAACATGCAAACTCCACACACACACACACACACACACACACACAACACAAGTCTTGATTATTTATTCCATATAAAGTAATTCCTGAACTCTGAATATTGTCATTGTAGGGAAAATACTGCAGATTTACAGAAGGAAAAATGTACAAATCTGATTTTTTTTATGCCTTTCTTGAACATGTAAGTTAAATTATTTATAGTTGGATTAGATCAAACTGACTCCAGCAGCTCAGGAACATCATATTTAACAGTAATGTTATTCCCCTCAATAATAACTCAAGAGTGAGATTTTTTAAAATCATTTTCCATGCACACTCTTGCTTTATCAAATAAAACATCAACTTGTCAAATTTTCTAACAGTGTATGTCAACAATTTATTTCTGAATGATGTGGTCACCTTAATAATCACGCTTCTCATTCCACATTTGTCACCTCCCTCATTGTAGGGTTTCTTGGCTTACTTCTGGGAACTTTTTGGACTGAGTTTTTTTTTTTTAATAGTTAAATCAAGCTGTTGTGTGCTGTGACACCTTTGATTCCCACCAGTAGGGAGTCAAGGGTCTGTCACAGGTTAGTGAGCATGTGAAGTTTCCCCCGACGTGTCCCATCGATTTTTCTTCTCCCACAGTAGCCCTTGTGGCAAAAATCTATCCTAGGCAACATCAAATAGCTTTCAGATGCTCTTTCATTCCTCTCTCTTACCTGCTGTTGGGAGTGCTAGAAGGTCCTTGAAGACATTTTCAGAGACTTTTCTGCACTGAGCTTTGGCCTTTTGTCCCTCTGCTGTTAAGAGGATTGTGTGACCTGAGGAGTGAGTGACAGTGGAGACACTGAGGTGCTGGAAACCCTTCATTAATTCACTATATTAAATCAAATGAAAATGAAAAATTCTTAAAATGTGAAGAAATACTTCACATCTAGCTTACTATATTAAGTATACGTTGAGTGTGTTCATTTGTCTTTTTCCTGGGAGCATTAGCAATTTTCTACTTAATATTTATTTCCCCCTAAACAATGAGGAAAAGGGAGAAAAAGAGAAGAAGTTTGAGAAAAAGTATAACACTTACTGTAGAAACAAGTATATTATTTTCTTGCCGCAATTCTGATATAAAATTAGTCATGACAATGTTGGCTTTCAGTATACAATATTTGATGGGATAAAGTGACACAGAATTTTAGTAGTCGAAGATAACTCCTTCAAATTTTAGATGCTGGGGGGCATCTCAGAGAGAAGATATGAGTTAATATAGTTTACTTTGAAGATGAACATTTGTGTGGATGAAGAATGTTTCTATGATCATGTATCCCCCAGTAGGCTGGGTACAAACAGAGATACTTATTTTATTTGTATACTATATATTCTTAAAGTGCTGATGTCTCCTTTCATATGAACCATTAACCACCACTATGAAGTGTGAAAAATTAAATGCTGAACATGAGAAAGCAGATGCAAATTCCATTTTTGGCCTGTGGTATAAAGAGCTAACACACTGCCCAAATGTAGTCAGCAGAAGTAGTAGACTCAAGCTTATTTTATAAATAAACAAATAAATATGTAATATAATTGAAATCTGTCTATGTTAGTATTCATTAGAGGCATCACAGAACATTGTATTTTTTTGGGTTTATTTTCTTTTAAAATTCACTGTGATGGATTTAAGTGAATTAGATACCGCAACATCGGTACTTGGTTCAAGTAGAGTTGCTGTGGAGAATACTGGCTTTTGTTTCTCCTATGTTCAGCTTAGAGCTGGGCGATATGTGTATATGGGCAAAATGTCCTTAGCGATGTACAGTAATGCACCACAGCATCAGTAATTATTATTATATGGTATACAGTGGGAGAATGCGTCCGCTATGTTTACCTGTTTTTTGGCCTGTGTTTTGGGGCCGACGCTGGCTTGTTTAGGTCGCCTTTTTTTAAAAACACCTTTTTATCAGGTGTTTTGGGGGAAAATCAATATTAGTTTTTCAACATCGACATAAACCACAAATTTGAATTAATTGATAATAACGATTAATTGTGCAGCTCTAGTTCAGCTGTAAGTAAATTTTGTGTTGGAATCCCTCGTAATCAACAAATGATGGTGGTTGATACTCATGAACAACAGTGTTGTTATTTTCACTACAGCAAATCTGATACTGTATCTTTTAGGGATGAGCGAGTACAGCATTATCTGTATCTGTATCTGTTAACCATATGAATTATCTGTATCTGTATCTGTACTCGGAGTGGGTGGGGCCTAACCCGGAAGTAGGCTGGGCTTGTCTTGAAATGGGCGGGGCTTTAACCGGTATGTTATTTTAAGCATGCAATTGATATGGGTTGATCAGAAATTGTTATATTTATTGCTGATTAGAAAAATATTTACAGGACAGCATCAGGATTGAGCTTCAGATCAATGGTTTTGATCACGATAGCAAACAAACTATATTACAGAACAAGTTTTGCAACAATGAAAACGCAGTGCAATGCAGTGCAATTATGAAGTAAAATGTAATGAACAACATAACTTTCTTTTTTAACTTTTATTTTTTTTTTTTTATGATCAGTGTGATTTTTTTTATTTTTTTGGTTCTTTTTTATTTTTTTATTTCCACACCAGGTGTGTGTGTGTGTGTGTGTGTGTGTGTGTGTGTAGCTTAATAATTAATTTGTAATATTTCTAACACTAGCTTACTACCTTTATGTTTTTATGAAATACAGCAAAAACGTGTCAGACACTCAGTGTCTGCTTAGTGGTTAGAGCAGTGTTACTCATTGCTCGGCTCGCGAGCCTCCTGCGGCTCGCCAAGCTTTAATATGCGGCTCGCATGGCAGTAAATAATATGATGATATGATCATGTGGTTAAAATGTATTTGACGCATTGCACACTGTGAGTCAGTGACGAGTCAAATAATATATATAAATATATATAATTATTATTTGTAATAATAATATATATTTATATATATTATTTGACTCGTCACTGACTCACTGCGTTCCGCAATAGCCAGTTTTTGGCGGCCTGCCAGAAGCTAGTTTGTGTTTCATGCTAGTTAACAACTTGTGTTTACTGTACACACGGACTAAAAAATGGATCGATTTCTTATCAAACAATCCTGCGCACAAAATGAACAGCAACAAAGCAATGTGACAGTGACAAAAGAGGTAACTGATGGGGAGCATGCATCATCCGCAACTCGAGTAATTATTGTATTGTAATATTGTACATTGTATTTAAGCAGATAAGCTATTTAAGACTGAATAACTTGCCATACTTTGCGGTGAAAGTGGCTCTCCTATTGACTTTGTCCTATCAGTGTGGCTCACATGAAAAAAATAGTGAAGACCACTGGGTTAGAGACAGCTGAAGGCTTAAAAAAGAAAAAAATCTCAGACAGGCAGAGACGCAATACGAGTCGCATTCTACCAAGCAAGCACCACGTCTGAACGAACCCACGTTTACCAGAATTCTACTGGTTAGTAAGTACGTATTATTAACAATACATCTGTATGTGTGTAATGGAGGGGCGCTGTGACTAGCCTATCACAGAACGCTGACACAATCAGCTACCCAATGATGATTTTCATTCAATCCGAGCACAGATATTGACTCGTATTACTCGTATAATACTCGTACTCGGCAGAAGTGCTTTATCCGTACCGGATACTCGTTTCAGCCGAGTATCCGGCTCATCTCTAGTATCTTTGCTAGCCAGCACTCTAAGTTTAATGTTGAACATGTACTTTACATGTACGGTATGAAGATACTGTTGTTCCTCCTCTTGATATAATCACGTATTCATGTGTACCAGACTGATATGTGATTCCAGGATCAGCGTCTCTATTTGCATTGGCTTCTATTATGGAGTTATAACTCTGTTCAGTGTCTTGATAAACACCAGATATCATGTCTGCAATTAAAACTCTAAATATACAAGTTGGAATGTATTCAGTAGATTTGTAATATTTATTAATCATATTCTAGCACTTTTGCAGTGAGCTCTAAACCTCAGCACCTTTATTTTAATGAACAGGTCTAAAAATAGCAATAAACTATGAATAAAAGTGGAATTTAAATCAGAATCCAGCTGATCAGTGAGCTGTCAAGGCCTGTCATCACTCCGTATCTTGATAATAGAGTCTAGTTTTCTGGCATGTTCCTTTAAGCCCTGCTCTTTTCCTGATCATCGTCTTCCTTTGTCTGATGGGAAGTCCTTATAGTGACGGGTTTGTTATGTGACTCTGTTTAGCAAGTCTGGTGTTAATGAGAGGCTTACTCAAAGAGAATGAGAGAAACTGCAGGATACTAAAAAAAAATACAATGAGGAAAATATAGGACAAATGAAGGCTTAAGACACTGCGAAGTTGAGCCTGAGAAGAAAATCTAAGATGCCCCAAATTGCCTGAAAAACAGTGTGTAGAAAACCGAAAGAGGTGGTGATGAGTGTTAATTTGCCTCATCTTCAATCATACACTGGGTTGTCCCACAGGCCCATGGATCATAAGGGCTCTATCCCAGCCACACTGAGCCTCAACCTGCCTTTTATGTGTCGTTAAGTCAGACTCAAGAGGCATCTAATGTTTAGTTGAATGAAAAAATCCATTCAATCTATTTTAATACCCCCTCTAAGCTGATTATAAAAGTAGATATTAGTCACTAAATGATACCCTTTAAATGCTTGGCTCAGTCAGATGTTATTTTATGAAATTATATAAGAAAAAAAAACTAACTAGCAGATCTGTCTAATCAATTCAGGTCATCATTTAACCCTCACACAAAATGCAAATGTAGTTCCTCAAGTCATCTAAGTCAAAGAGTTCCTGTGAGAATAAGTTTCAAGCAGGCGTTTTCTCTTTAGATTCTGTTATTCAGGTGAATATCCAGAAATGTCATACCAGTGATCGTGACCTTGTGTAACCTCAGATACACAACACTGCATTGCTCTCAATCTCAATCTGTATGTGCAGTGTTCCGATATACAACCCAGAGATTTTATATCTTTGCTGTGCCTGTTAAGGGCAAGCAGAACTGAAATCCATGTGCCATACAAGTCTAGAGTTCACTGGCATGAAGAGCAGCTTTGGAAATAACTAGGCCTTGGTTTGATGATATGTATGTGGCCTTTCATTTCAGTTCATTTTGGAGTCTCCTGTCAAATTTGTAGAAAAGTAAGAAATATTGTTCTTGTATGTTGCAGCAAGGTTACTCACAGATCTGTGCTTCCAATTAATTTACCTTTTAAAGAAAGGTCTTCAAGGACAGGAAGAATATTAGAAACCGATAGAATTACTGGAATTTTCAGTTCATCCCAGTGTTCACTTTAAGGATTTGTTCAGTGACTCTTTCCATTACATAATTAGATGCCAAGAGTAAGTCATTGTTTCATTCACTCAAACATTTTATTATGATTTATTAAAAGTGGCAGGTCCAATTCACAAAGGTCCGCTGAATTTATTTTGAATAAAGAACTTTTCATGCAGGATAGTTGGTCACAAATGATGGTCACAGGAGACAGTGGTCACAAATGATACAAATTAATAGACTAGAAGCCTTTATTTTATCACATATACATTACAGCACAGGAAAATTCTTGTGCATATCCCAACTTTGGAGATTGGAGTCAGAGCGCAGGATCAGCCATGATACCAGGCCTCTGGAGTAGAGAGGGTTAAGGGCCTTGATCAAGGACCCAACCGTGGCAACAGTGCTGGGGCTTGAACCCTGATCCTCACACCAACAACCCAGAACCTTAACCACTTAACCACTACTGCCCCATGTAGAAGTATATGTAGTTTATATGCAGTGCTGAATCAATTTTAAATCAGTCACTTTATCAGTCACTTTTATACATTAGTTTATAGCAGGCTATTCTATGAACACTAACATCATAAGGCATCAGCTGAGCTTAAAGTAATAGAACTATTCATTCAATATGTCCGACCACAATTTACTGCATTTGGGACAAAACTACCAAAGTAGTCATGTGTTTTACATGAGCAGGACGTAAGCGCATGAAAATAAGTAAGTTAATGGAAAGGAATTGATAGACAACGACTTTGTACAAATAAAAGAATTGTACAAAAACACTGATTCTTTCACAAACAAAACACATTAAAAAGCATTGTTCTCAAAATCCTAAGCTCTGTTGTACTACTTATTTATTTATTTGTTGCCAGAAGCTTCAGAATCTTGCAGTCTTTCAGTGATTCAACAGTTTAATTTCAAATGGAATCTTTCTCTGTGTTTAATAAACACTGTGCTTAATAAGCTGTGTTTAATAAACAACTACAGTATATATACTTTTTAACTAGCAAATGCTAAAACTATTACTTCAAAAAATGCAATTCTCACATTCACCTTTGCAAATACATTTTTTCAAAAAAAATTTTCCATGTATACCTTCCATGTATGGGCTTTGGTGGACCCACACAAGCACTTAGTTTCTTTCCTCTCTGCAGAAATAAAGCCATTCAGGATCTTTTACACCCTTTTCTAGTGTATGTAACCCTGACTCGTTTTCCTTCACTGAACTGTTAGCTGTAACTTGAGACATTATCAGGTCTTTCTACAGGGGTGACTGGTTTATTGCAGGACTCTGGAGCTGGCCTGACCCAGGTGCACTACACAAGGGAACAGGAGACAGAAAAGTCACCAGAAGTGACAAGTAGCTCACAAACTCCATTAAACCACTAAAAAGAAAAACAACTATTCACCAATTTTAACAGTGACAGAAATATAGGTTACAAATTAATCAGTGAATTATAGCATTTAAGTCATTTACGATGACATCCACTTCTCTTTGTAGTGAATAAAATTGTTGGGTTTTTTTGAATTCCACCTTTGGATATTACATACACTTCTCCTGGCAAAATATGCACATCCTCAAAACATGATTTATTTATTTTTTTAACCTCTCTGTAAAACTTCCCACCAGGCATCATAGACAGCACTGCAAACATTTCAGTCTCTTTAGCATATGTTCTTGGCATCCACTAAAATGGCTCCTGGAGGCCTGTCTCTGACTATTATTGTTGTTTAAAGATGCAGCAGTTTACATTTTACCCCTCACTGTTTGACACCTTCAAACCTTTGTTTCCTTCTCCTCTGTAGCGCTTCACTGCAGGGAGAACCGGAATAAACGTCTAGGGAGCAAAAATCAAGCTGCTGAGAGCAGATTTTTTTTCTGTGTCACTAACCATAAAAGTAAAAGGTAGACTCTCATCTGCTTTGTGTGGTCAGGGCAGAAAGAGATTAGTTTAGAGTGGAGAACAGCTTCTGCTCCACTGGTGTTTTACAGCAGCATGGCCCACTGGCCTGAGTAATGGACATCATCAGAGGTAGTTTGAGTTCAAATGGGAGGTATGGCTGGTGGAATCTCCCTGTTGGTTTCACCATGCTGTCTGATTTGCAACATACTTGCAGATTATGTGGCAATTTGGGATGGAAGACTTGGCTAAATGGATAATGGGGAACATCTGCATGAACAAACCTCTTACTGGGAAAGCCAGTAAGTGTGGATCTGGACTTTCTGATCTGGTCAGAGCTCTCATAAAACCTTCTTAAATCATATATATAAAAAAAGTATATGTTGTTTTATACCATCAGCTCTAGTGTAAATTTTTTGGATTGGGTTTAAAGGTTGTGCCCTGCGATGGGTTGGCACTCCGTCCAGGGTGTATCCTGCCTTGATGCCCGATGACGCCTGAGATAGGCACAGGCTCCCCGTGACCCGAGGTAGTTCGGATAAGCGGTAGAAAATAGATGAATGAATTAATGGGTTTAAAGGTGGGGTCTGTGATTCTTTAATAAACACTTTGGTATCACTTCTGATCAGACCACAAACATTCAACCGATCAGAATGACGAGACATCTGTACCTGAATGGAAATGGCACTCCTGCATTCCAGGCTGTGGTGGAAGCTTAATTTTTCGAGAGTGTCTCTTCAGTGTCCTGACTCACTTTCCAGGGCACTTTGTACCCAAGGTACATTGTTTCTCAAGGTAGGGCAGAACATTCTAGTTTCTATATGCTGTGTTGCTTTGTCCTTTCATATGAGTCACCAATACAGAAGGATAAGGCTAAATAACACATTTCTTTGTGAAATCCTAAACGCTGACGGTATCCGATGCCGTTTATCTATACATGACCTATGAGACAACTTGTATTGCTACAGCAAATTTATTATGCAGCAAATCTAAAAAGGATTAAACCATCTATTTTCAGTGAGAATTTTTCCACTCGTCCACTTGTAACCTCAAGGCTGGAGCTTTACAAAAGCTTGTAATGTTCATAGTCTAAACCTTCAGCATATGCCCTGCTTTATAATTTTGCTTGTTTGAACTCAAATTAATGGGTTTATGAAACGAAACCATTTTAAATGTCAGACAAAACTGTACATTTGATAGCGTACATGAGTAATTTTCTTCTTTTCAAAATACCAAAGGATTTCATTGCTCAAAACAGAGAACATGAAGTGTATTTTAGTTAGTTTTATTGATGTAAAGCTTTTGTTACACTTGGTGTTATTTCAGCTACTCACAGAGAAAGGTTAAATTGAACTGAAAGTATAACATTTTTAATAGTTAAGGTAAATACACATCATGTGCAATATTAAAGCTTGTTAAGCTTTATTGACATGTTTATCCTATTACCAAGATATATATATATATATATTTATAAACCACATACACTATTTTGCTAATAATAATTGGACACCTTATCAGTCACACACACATTTGCTTTCTTCACATTATTATATAGATTTAGTTTCCCTTTTATAGTTGGTTTCCTAGATTTAGATTTAGTTATCCTTTGTTGTTATAATAACCACCACTCTTGAAAATGCTTTCTTATTTATTTGTAAGAGAGCCACATGCTTGTGATAGTCAGGTATCCACATACATTTGGCCATAAGAATAATTTGTATGCTTATGTTGCTTTACCTTTTAACATATTTGATAAATTAACCAAAGGGCTTTTCACACGATGCTTAACCTCGTCTTATCAGTGTTCAAAACCTTACTTTAAACCCTTGGAAGTAGAATGTTTATCATGATGGCTTGGACAATTCCGTGCCTGAACACTATGTGGCTTTCCGCCAGGGTTTGTCTATGTCTTGTTCAATGTGCTGGTTTTTGTGTTCACACGCATGTTTGTCTTGCCTGATCCTTATCCCGGACTGCCTCTGCACACTTGCTCCTTATGTTTCACTGATTACCTCCCCTATTTATACCTGTCACCTTGTGTGTTTTTGCTGTGTTTGTAATTTTGTATTTCAGTCATCTAGTCCCCCCTCCCCAGTTTTTCCATGGTTTGTAGTTCTGTTATTTTTAATAAATCCCCAGTTTCTTTAGCTATCCTTGCATTTTGGTCAGATTTTTGTTCTTATGGAGGCACCTGTTCCATACTTGTTTCACACATTAGCACTCGTGCTACACTGAAATATTCAGATATCATCAAATGCCTGGTCAATTACAAATACAGCAGAACTGTCTTTATTTTCTCTGTGATGTGAAAACACAAGACAAGGCATTATTTAAAGTTGTCGTGTTCTGTTTTTATGCAGTCGTCCTCACTGATATACAAATATACAAATCAGATGTTTTTTTTAGATGTGAAAAGCCCTCAAGAGAAGTAAGCATTAACCTTCCCTGCCATTAAAGTTTGCTTCAAGACTCTTTCCAACTGCACATTACACTTTCTATTAGAAGCACTTACCCAATGAAGACAAATCATTTCTGGTTAATGTGGGAGGCTTCGTCCTTGACAGAATCGTCTTGAGAGTCTCTATTTGGCAATAATCAGTAGTACTGCTGCTTTGCCATGCAGTACAGGTGTTCCCTTACCTCCATTCAGACTTTCTCTGATACTAATCTCCCTCATAACCTCATAATCCTCACAACCTTCTGCTAATTTCTAACTAGAAATTACAGGCATTACTTCCAGAGAGGACACAGCTCTGGTTCACAAACACATCTACAGTATAAAGCCTTGCTGTAAATGTTGATGCTTGTTAAGCTTTCTGGAGTATCTTTATCAGGAGAAATGTAGTGCACTTCCATGTAGGGTGTCAAGGAGAGAAGACCTGCCTGGTGGAATAGTTTATTTCGTCATGATATTTATATCCACAGCTCCATAATTAACAGGAGATAATGGAGATAACAATAAGTTTGTGAAGGTCTTGAGAGAACCTTTTGCTTTTATCCCTCATAAAATGTTTCTTGTGACACCTTTTTTATAGGCCATCATTTAAGACTTAATTTCCACTGAAAAGGAGCAGGATTGCTTTATAATTACTGATAGATTTCAGCTGGTGTCTTGGCTTGCCATGTACTTTTGCACCTCTCTTTCTTTATGTGTTTGATACATTTTTCTCGGTCATTTCCTTTTATTTCACATAAAGTAATTTCTAAACTTATTTGTGTTGTTTTCTTTGTATGTCAGGATTACCTGGGTTGTTACCGGTGAAAATTTCAGCTAAAGAGCACCTTTAGAAATATATTTACTGAGAAAAAGGGTGGAGTGTTCAATACTTACAGTATTTTACCTGCTGTATATAGAGCTGTGAATTATTTGAATCTTGGCATCATTTCATGCTGTGATAGGAACAATGTATAATAATAAAAGTATAATGAAGGATTAAAGTATTAGAGAATAATAGAGAATAAAGGAAGCATTAAAGCCTCTGCTGATTTAGTAATGGAGTGGAGGATTATGTCTACCACTTTTCGTCTTTCACCCTTAGAGGACAGGTGTGTTCCTGTTTAGTGTTTGAAACAGATGATGGATCAGTGTTGCTGGGTCACAGCTGAAACATCCACACTGCAATGCAGATAAAAAAAAAGGTTGTATACATTATATCCGTGACATAGTGTGCATCATTAGTGAGGATATGTATCCTAAATCTATCCCTAAATCAGAAAATAAATAAACAACCAATATAAGTGCATCATTTGAGAACTATCAGAGGTGGCCTCATTTCTTTGCCTAGTTTCCTTGTCAGATTTTGTAAAAATGTTTTTAAGCGCACATCCTTATGGGTCTTATGTAACTACTTGTGGTTCAGCTATATGGGTTTAGAATACTAAAAATAGGAATGTGGGGTCAGGAAAAAATGTGATTTTATTGAATTTCTGATTACTAGATTGAATGATGTAGATTGAGTGTGATTTCATTTAGGTAATTATCTCATGTGGTAGAATAGTGTAGTTGTCATGTGTCTCTTGCAAATCATCAATGTCAGGGGTTTGATTCTTGGTGTTTGGTTTTATTCAGGGCTTTAAATATACATGCTCAAATCATGTTGAATAAACAAAAACTAATTGTATTAATGTTACTCATTTCGATCACGTGTAGCTGTTATATGCATCTAAATTAAATTCAGTTTTTCTTTTCAGTGTGCTACTTTTAGTAGTTCTAAATATCTTCATAACTACACTTGTTTTTTTCACTCCATTGTGTAGTCGTTTGACTGCAATGATATCTTCCAATGGTAAACATGAATGAACGGCAAACATTAAAACAACAACAAAAAAAAAAAATCTGAGTTTTTAAATGATTTTCAGATTATTCAAAAATTCATACAGATTTTTTTTTTATCTTTAGTTAGCTATGAGGACAGGAGAATAATTGTTTTATTAGCCTTCTTAGTCTAAACATGTGTCAGGAAAGGCACAAAAAAACATGAGCTACACTAATAGGCTGTATGTAGTAGCATCTACAGGGAGTGCAGAATTATTAGGGAAGTTGTATTTTTGAGGATTAATTTTATTATTGAACAACAACCATGTTCTCAATGAACCCAAAAAACTCATTAATAGCAAAGCTGAATATTTTTGGAAGTAGTTTTTAGTTTGTTTGTAGTTTTAGCTATTTTAGGAGGATATCTGTGTGTGCAGGTGACTATTACTGTGCATAATTATTAGGCAACTTAACAAAAAACAAATATATACCCATTTCAATTATTTATTTTCACCAGTGAAACCAATATTACATCTCAACATTCACTAATATACATTTCTGACATTCAAAAACAAAACAAAAACAAATCAGTGACCAATATAGCCACCTTTCTTTGCAAGGACACTCAAAAGCCTGCCATCCATGGATTCTGTCAGTGTTTTGATCTGTTCACCGTCAACATTGCGTGCAGCAGCAACCACAGCCTCCCAGACACTCTTCAGAGAGGTGTACTGTTTTCCCTCCTTGTAAATCTCACATTTGATGATGGACCACAGGTTCTCTATGGGGTTCAGATCAGGTGAACAAGGAGGCCATGTCATTAGTTTTTCTTCTTTTAGACCCTTTCTTGCCAGCCACGCTGTGGAGTACTTGGACGCGTGTGATGGAGCATTGTCCTGCATGAAAATCATGTTTTTCTTGAAGGATGCAGACTTCTTCCTGTACCACTGCTTGAAGAAGGTGTCTTCCAGAAACTGGCAGTAGGACTGGGAGTTGAGCTTGACCCCATCCTCAACCCGAAAAGGCCCCACAAGCTCATCTTTGATGATACCAGCCCAAACCAGTACTCCACCTCCACCTTGCTGGCGTCTCAGTCGGACTGGAGCTCTCTGCCCTTTACCGATCCAGCCACGAGCCCATCCATCTGGCCCATCAAGACTCACTCTCATTTCATCAGTCCATAAAACCTTAGAAAAATCAGTCTTCAGATATTTCTTGGCCCAGTCTTGACGTTTCAGCTTGTGTGTCTTGTTCAGTGGTGGTCGTTTTTCAGCCTTCCTTACCTTGGCCATGTCTCTGAGTATTGCACACCTTGTGCTTTTGGGCACTCCAGTGATGTTGCAGCTCTGAAATATGGCAAAACTGGTGGCAAGTGGCATCTTGGCAGCTGCACGCTTGACTTTTCTCAGTTCATGGGCAGTTATTTTGCGCCTTGGTTTTTCCACACGCTTCTTGCGACCCTGTTGACTATTTTGAATGAAACGCTTGATTGTTCGATGATCACGCTTCAGAAGCTTGGCAATTTTAAGAGTGCTGCATCCCTCTGCAAGATATCTCACTATTTTTGACTTTTCGGAGCCTGTCAAGTCCTTCTTTTGACCCATTTTGCCAAAGGAAAGGAAGTTGCCTAATAATTATGCACACCTGATATAGGGTGTAGATGTCATTAGACCACACCCCTTCTCATTACAGAGATGCACATCACCTAATATGCTTAATTGGTTGTAGGCTTTCGAGCCTATACAGCTTGGAGTAAGACAACATGCATAAAGAGGATGATGTGGTCAAAATACTCATTTGCCTAATAATTCTGCACTCCCTGTATATATGCAGAGAAACTTATGTTAAAAAAAGGTTATAAAGCTACTTGAGAGGATTTTTGGATAGCCACATCTCTGAGGTTGCCAGATTGTGTTTTCTTGAGTAGAAGCCTCTAAAACTAAAATAGTGTCTAGACTACCAAAGCTAAAAACCCCAACTTTACCTTGAGCCATGAAACCTATCTGTAGAAAAGAAATTGTGATTGCGTTCTTTTTTTTTCTCTTTTTTATATTTTTATTTATTTAGTTATTTTTGCAGAAATGCATTACAATGTAACCTAAAAGCAACAGGACAGAATACAAACAAAAAGCAAAAAAGATAATACATTGAATTATGACAGTGCAAGACCATTGATTTGTGATCTCATGACCAACACTGGACTCAAACAATAGTAGAATATTACTTGTCATTGGAAAAAAAAAACAACACTGCTGGAGCTAACCCGAATTATATTTCTTGAAAAAGCTTATATAAAATAAAGGAATATGTAGTGGTGTCAAATTTCTGTTTTGAAAGCACCATGAAACACAATTTCCTCCAAAACTGTTGCTAGTCTTTGTCAATCAATGTATTTGCTGTGATCTCCCTGGTGATGCACTTTCTTTTAAACATATCTCCTGCTGTCAGGTAACGTCAAAATATTTCTCATTCAGCTATCCTAGAGCTCACTCTATCTCCTTTTAGCCTACCTGTGGAACCAATTTTAGTGCATGACTCGTGATGGGCGATGCCTAACAAGACAAATAGTGCAATTCCAGCAACATCGAGTTGTGCGCAGCAGCAAAGCAATTCATATTGTAATTTTCACTATGAAATGCAAGTCAGAGAAATTGATGCCATTAAGAAGAGCAGTTGTCTGTAGCAGACTGATGTAGAATACTATTTGGAATATACTGGATTTCTCTTTTTGTTTTTCTGGTGTTTGTACATTATTTTTTTTTATAGATTATTTTTATTATTTAATAATACTATTGGTTACACATATTATATGGCTAAAAGTATGAGCACCGTCATAACCAAATGTGCTAGTTAGACATATTATTTCCAAAGTTATACACATTGATATTCCCACTTTACTTTACTTTAGTTCTAGTCTTCTGTGAAGGTTTTCCACTAGATGTTGGAGTGTGTCTGTTGTTATTTGTAATCATTCAGGAGAGGAGGTCTGGGGTTTATTCTGTGTTCCAGATTATCTCAAAGGTGTTCAATGGGGTTAAGGTCAGGGATAATTCCAAAACTATGGAGGTTATTTTGTTCACAGGGGCATTGTCATGCTGGAGCAGGATTGGGAGAGCTAGTTCCAGTGAAAATATCCAGGGTAATTATAATTCTACAACATTATAAAGGCATTCTAGACAGTTGTTTACTTCCAACTCTGTGACAACAGTTTGGAAAAGACATACAAATGGTGTTTGACATTTGATGGCGAGTTGTCTCAATGCTTTTGGCCAAACAGTGTCATTTTCTTTTTTTAACTTTATGTTGTTAAGCAACAGGAAGAAAGAAAATGGAAAGCAAACCTAGAAACAAGAAATAGAGACAAAAGAGAGAGTCAGTGGAACACAGATGAAACACAGCAAATCATGTCATTCTGTTGAATGATAGAAACCTCATCTGAATACATATTTCCTGGTCATCTTAAAGCAGAATCATTACATTTGGTCTCTACAATGTCTGCTCCTTGCACACGATTCATTCAAGCATACACTCAACACCCCAACCCTTCCTGTGCACCCTTCCCTGCTCTCATGTGAAATATTGATCTCTCGGAATAATTGATCGTTTCAGCTTCAGACTCATCAGACTGTGGGTTACGGTGTCTGGCAACCACAGTGGTGTATTTTTGCTTGGCTGTAGAGGTGACCACAAGCTCCATACGGTCACACTAAATCAATGACTCAGCAGCCGCCGGACAGAGGAACCTGGCAGAAATATGACTGCGGTTATTAGAAGTGAGTGTATGGGGAAAAGGGAGCTGTGAATATGATTTTCACACAAGTGGACATTGAATGTGAGCTGCAGGAGGTGGAGTCATTTTTATCTGGGGTTTTTGGATTTGGTGGAGAAAGCAGTAAATTTGAAAAAGATCTGTGGAATACTGTGAGTGAATGAAAGTACAAATAAAAACAATACAAAAAAAAAATAATAATTTCTTGATATACAAACAGAGTAATGATTTCTGTGTTAGTCTCTTGAAAAAAAAAAGAAATAAATGTAAGTTGCTCTGGATAATCACATGCGCCAGATGACATAAATGTAAATGTAATTGCGCTCTCACAGCTATTTTTGGCATAATGAAAATTGGTCTGTTATATATGCCAAAACGTATATAAAACTCATTTAAACCTCCAGGATAAAGCAATTACTGAAGAGAAATGACTGAATAGCACAGTGCCGCATATGCACCACACAGATATTGTATGTACTAAGACTGACATCCCTGATTATTAAAAAAAACCCAGCCATTTGAGCTTTCATTTCATTTCATATGAATATTCTAACTGTTCAAAATAATCTTTACATTTACAAGTGTTCATCTTAATACAAATCAAGTTGGGATTAAATACATTGTTGCTGTTTAGGTTCAGAAAAACATTTACCTCTTTTTGGTTTATTTATTTATTTGTTTGTTTGTTTGTTTGTTTGTTTGTTTGTTTGTTTGTTTGTTTACTCACCCTCTCACCCATTTTCTACCGCTTATCCGAACTACCTTTTGCCAAAAATTCTGGTTATGCCATTCACCAGGATTTTGCTATATTTCTGGGGCTCTGTCTATTAGCTATCCTTTTTATTTGTGGTCCTTGAAAGTCAAAAAATTACATATGCTGAAAAACAACCAAACAAATAGCTTTCTTTATGATCTAATAAGCACCATCCCCTGGACCTGAGATACAGGCAGTTAAAATGAAAGACTAGCATGTTAACACTATTGATAAGAAAATGATCCCAATTTATTTTCTTCCCCCTTGCATTACAAAACACTTCTGGGAAGTGTAGAATGATTTGGTCATGTTTTGGCTCAAAGTTCAGAAGAAATGCTGGCTGTGTTGCAGCATTTAGCTATAGTGACAGCAGAAGGCCCAGATGTGTTGTGATGTGATGGCTTGGAAATTGTAGAGTTTGGTTCCTAGCTAATTAGCCTGCAATGACAGGAGTGATAGAACAGCTGGCAGAAGAGCTTGCTTATTGCAGCTCTTGTGTGACACAGTAAAGGTGAATGGATTCATGCCAGATATATTTCATTAAATGAAAGCAAGAGAGTCAGGACTCAGCACTCTTGTGTTTAAAGTATTAGGGATCTCCCTCACCCTCGTTTTCTCTTAGGACATCCAAGGATTCCTTCAATGGTTTCTATTTAATGAAAATGGAGCCAGTCGATCTGTCTTACGCTGTACCTCACATTAATCTTACCTTATCTGACAGGCTAATTTGACACGTGCAGCATGTAGCTGTGTGGAAGTCGTCTGAATAATAGTTTGTGTGAACTCTGAATTTCATATAAAACAGGCTGGATATTGAAATTTCTCATGCTGCTGTTTGAATATGTGATGTATGTCATAACTGTACCATAATATTCTGCTACAGATAGATGACAAAGTGTATCTGTTATGATGTTGGAAGCATTTTGCTGGTTTGGTTTGGCTCCACTTGTCATCGTAGAGGGGAAGCCGTTCTGACTGATCACCTTTATCATTTGATGAAATGTTTCTGTTATCTTGTTGGAAGTGGATTATTTCATGATGTCCCAACCTCAGAGCTCAGGGACTCAATCACTGAAGTGAACACAATAATTTTTTAATCATAATTATAATAACATTCAGTCTTTTTCTTGTTTAGAAAGAATGTGATTAGAATGTGATTAGCAGTGTTATCCTTACTGCTATTTAGCTAGCTATGTAGCAGACTAAGTTGTTCATGTCTTTTAGTGTGCTATTATCAACAACCAGAAGCCTATATAATTACATCAATTTAACATAATAAATATGATGTCTGATTTCACATAACATGCCAGCATCTGAAAGAACAACATGCTAAATGTCTTTAGGCAAATTTAAACTGTAAGCTGGCAGTGACGTCTCCGATATTTCCATTTTTGTAAGGCTATTCATCTGTGCTGAGGCGATGTACATAGTTTGTTCATGTTTATTCAAATTTTGTTGCCTCTCACGATCAACTACATGATTATAGGATCACTCCTGCAGTCACACATTAAAATGTTATGTTTTAAGAACTAGAGAACAGAGAGACATGGTCTTACTCTTTCCATCATTAGTAAACATATAAATAGAATGAAGGACAATTAATGGCTAGTTATTTAATTGTTGTAATGGTTTGATTAATATAAAAAAAATGTTCTGTTCTTTATGCATCCAAACTAGATGATTCTGGATACTACTATCAAAATATAAATTATAAAAATATATTTATAGCATCATCTTTCTTTTTTTGTCCATCTATAGACATAAGTTTTGAAAGTATCACCATCATGTGCTTTCTCTCAATGAAGACAGCTTATTTAAGTATCCATCACTTGATTACTCAATCAGCGCTGTTAATGCTATTCAGCTCTCTGACGCCTGTGGCTGTGAGAATGCTTTTGTAATCCTGGCATGGGTTTGGCTAACATCCAGAAGCTGACTCTCAGGACTCCTGCAGGCTCATGCAGAGGTGAACAGCATGATGGACAGGGCTGTTGCTTCAGCACAGCGACATCACTCCTAGCCCGCACCTCTGCTGGAGAGTGGAATCTTAATTAAAAGAACGAGAGAGGGAGAGGCACGATGGATCACTCTGGCTAATTAGTGCAGTGGATGTATAGAACGAGAGGAGAAAGAGTGTCCTTTACTAAAGGGTGTGAAGCAAGGGAGTAATTAGGTAGTAACACCCATCAAACAATCAGAGAATGAGAGGAAGAGGAAAGTAGAAAGCGATTATTCATCTCTTTTTCCATCTGCACACGTCATGTCACTGCTGTCAGTTTTCTTTCTTTTACAAATTTCATTAGTGTTTTTTTAAAAGGTATCAGTGATATCTATAATAACATCAATGTACTTAATGTACAAATGTACTTGAGTATGCATGCTTACTTGAGTAAAAAGTATCTGCAACTGTACATTAGTACTAATTAATTTCAATAAACGTAAACGTATTCTTGTATCCATGTACAGCAAATTGAAAATAAAAATGAAAATTACAACCTACATTTTCCCCAGTATACTGTATAAAGAGTGGATAGCTAATTTAGCCAACTGTTGTGCAGATTCAGTATCTTGCTCAGTCATTTAGCTTGCTGGATAGCTCATGTTAATTCATGCATATTTCTAGCTGCATAGTTAGCCATTTAAAGTTGTCCGTAGCTTGTAACACAGCCTAATTACTAATTACTGAACAGTGATAATTTTTTTAACTTTAATTCATAGCTTTCATACTGTAAAACATCAAAAGATGATAAGCTAATGTAGCACAGTCTGTTAGCTAATGGCTTAGCTGATAGCTGTGAAAAGCTGATATCTCCACAGAGTTTGGCCGACGTCATTTACAGCTGAAGTTGATGATAGTGATTCATTCATGGTGTCTAAAAACATCACTCTCTAGCAGAAGCGATTTCTGTCGGATAAGACTAGTGAGTGATATTTCCAGCACTTGTAAATATATAAAAAGTGTAAATATATGCCTAGTTACTTACTTGTTTAAATTATATTATTTGGCTAATTTTAATGTTTAAGCTTATTTGTTAATGAAATTTGAATAATTGCATTTTATAAAGTATATGCTAACGAATAAGCTAAAGTTAGTAAATGTTAATTAACAATAAACACAATGTGAAAATAAGTAGCGTAAACATCAGTAAGGTATTCAAATGTCTGGTAACGAAATAAACATGGTGTAAGTCAGAATTATTAAAAATTAATATAGTTTTTCATATGGAAAATGAAATGATTATTATTCATTCATAAAAAAATTCACTTATTTTACATCTGTTTAGTAATGGCTTATTATTTGTTTATTAACGCACCTTGTTTAATACTTAAAGATTCTTAATACTAAAGCAAAAGTATTCATTAAAATATTGCTTGAGTAAAAGTGACACTGTATGTCACAGCTATGATTAAGGTAGAAGTGTCATGTTCTTATACAACAGTTCTATTAACAGTTCTATTAATATCAAGTGATATTAATTAAAAACACAATCCAAATATTTAGCTATATTTGTTCATGAAAAAAGGAGCATTGTGTAAATTCCTGAGTTAAGTAATGTTTATGAATGTAAACCTTTTGTAAAATGGCTTACTATATTACATTGGTTGTGAAAGCGAGACAGACCAGAGAAGGAGAAACTAGGCCTGAAGCCCAAAGACCCATTTAGGTCTTATTAATGGCATATTGATTGGCATAAAGCGCAGTAATTTAGCAGTGTAAAAAAATGCCTGCTGGTTTTATGTTTAAAAGAGATGTGCTTTTTTTTCCATAATGGGGTCGGGGAGATTAATATGTCCATATTGTGGATTAGTAATGTATAGTGCTGGGATAAAGGTAAACGGTCTTCAGCTCCTGGAGTTTAATTTAATTAAGCACTGTGAGCGGATACACCTATAGCTAGAATCCTCTGACACACAATGTGTGTGTGTGTCTGTGTGTGTGAGATTCTGTTTTCTCCTCACTTGACTGGTCCACTGTTGGTTGTTTTGTTTATCATGCTGCTTAAGGCCAGATCCTGCTGCATCACACGGTGTCCTGATTCATGTCGCACCGACTCAACGGTAACCAAGAACCCGCTCACAGCAGCATACAGAGCTGATTCTGATTCAAAATAATTGCTGTGCTATCCTCTACTATTTTTCCATGAATGACAATAAAGCAAAACAAATTTTGATGTTTTAAAATACTAAAGTCAAATTTGTATTTTTTTTAATTTAGTATACCGCATTCTCAGACACAAGAGAAACTTGTGGAAAGTGTGTAAGGTACAGTGGGTGAGTTTTTTATTTTTTAATAAATATTTTTGAATATTTTTGTCTAGATATTTTTAAAAGTAGAAATGAAAATCAACCAGCTACTAGCTTCTAAAATGTTTAAGGTCATATACAAACTTCATTTTACTTGACACACTAACATGATTTCCATCCCTATATTTATTTTTATTTTTAAATCACATCCTATTTCTCACTCACTCACTCACTCGCTCACTTGCTCACTTGCATGCACGCATGCATACAAACAGGGACAGAAACACTCTGGTGTAAAAGGAAAAAGTACTGATCCACTATGCCTCCTTAGTCTCCTCATGTGGCTAGTGTTAGCCGAGGCCTCGGTGTAAACATACTGAGCGAAACTCCATGCATCTCTAACTCTCTCTTTTTATTCTGAGCTCCACTGTTTCTTGCTTTTCATTTTTTGTCATGAGGCAAAGCACTGTGGCAATTTCTTTTTTCTCCTAGTCCCTCTCTGGTTGTCTAAGTAGAGCTGACATTTCAGCACAGGCTACATGAAGGGAAGTAGGGAGCAGCTCTTTAGGGAGTGGAGAAAGTGAGAGACGCTTTAGTACATGGATGTGTTTCCTTGAGATTAGCCTTCACCTTAGAGCTGCTGAGATCGCAACATTTTCAAATAGGTTTGCATTCAACATGCATTTACTTATGGTGTGTGTGTATATATACATATGCATACACACATATATTTTTAATGTTGCATTATTAGGAGTAATGACTTTCCCCTGCATGCGATGAGCGAAAAGATTTATTTTAAGTTAATATTAAGATTATTTTTAGAACATTTGTTAATTACAGGAACGCACATGTTAGAGTAAATACTAAACAGAAATAAAATGTGCGCACATTTGTGTGTACATGCTGACAAAGGAGGTCTGGAAGTATTTTCAGTGTTTTTTGATGCAGAAGGACAGTCATAAATATACAGTAGCACCTGTCCAATAACAGCTTGTGCTGCCGGAGGAGGGCGTCGACCTGTCTCCCCTGACAACCGCTGATCTGCCCCGACAGGGGCATACCTCACTGTCATGCCCTGGACAGATGGATTTGTATATTCATTAATCCTATGAAAATGTAAATGCTAAGTAAAACACTTTCCTTCCATATGACTGATCGCTCAGTTTACTTCAGAGGTTCCCGGTTCTTGCTTTTAGTTAATGTTGCACTAGTGTAGGTGTGAATACACAGGTGGAAAGTGATAAGGTGGTTCAGTTAGTATAGTGCAGTATGGTTTAAAGTGGGTCCCCTGCACTAAACTTTCCACCTTTCCATCAAGATCAAGAGCCACTAGAGTTGCAGGTTATAGATGGTTGGCATTTTGCTTGTGCTGCTCTAATGGCTGACTAATGAAGAGCAAGACGCTATATCAAAGTCTCAGCTGACATCAGCAGACAAGCTAAAGATGAAATGACAGCCTATGTATGATGTGTTAGAAGTTATTACCTCTTGGGTTTATCGAAACATCACATGTTTTTTACAACACGGTCAACTCAAACAGCCATAAAGAAAGTACAGGAAACTTGTAGCTTTAGAAATGTAATATTATATACACACATTTATTTCTAAAGCTGGCCTCAAGGTGTTAAGTCCTGGTAGCTGCGAGATGGAGCCTCCATCGATCAGTCTTTTTTGTCTCGCACATCCCACAGACACTCCATCAGGTTGAGATTTGGGAAATTTGGAGGCCATGTCAACAAACACCTTGAACTCTTTGTCATGCTCCTCAAACCATTCCTGTAATTTTTTTATTTTTTTTTTTTTAGTATGGCAGGGAGCATTATCTTGTTGAAAGAGACCAATTGCCTTTAGGGAATACTTTTGCCATGAAGGAGTTTACATGTTTAGGTAGGTGATGCATGTGAAACTAACATTTAGGCCCAAGCAGAACATTGCCAATGCATCATAGTGCCATCCCTATCCCAGGTAATCAAGGCACATGCACCCAGCCATCCACGTTATGTAAAAGAAAATACGATTAATCATAGCAGGTCACTTTCTTCCATTGCTCTATGGTCTAGTTCTGATGCTCACATGGCCATTGTAGGAGCTTTCAGCAGTAGACATCAGGACCCTGACCAGTCTGCAGCTATGCAGCTTCATAAACAGCAAGACGTGTGTGTTCTGACACCTTTCTAATATAACCAGCAATAACTATTTCATCAATTTGTGCAGGAATTAATTCCTGTAAGCCCACCAGTGGAGCTGCATATGATTACTCCTTAAAAAAGTCTTAATGCTATGGTCCAACAAGGAGGAAAGGATAACAACAAAAGACACAACTTTTAATCTAAATGGAATCCACAGACTTTAGCTAATTACGGTTTAAAGAGAGGAAGAAACTGGCACAGTGACAATATTTTTTTTTAGGAAGCTAGAGTCAACCATGACACAAGGCCCTTAGTACACATAGGATTTAAGGTCCAACCCTGCCATTCATTGTTGATGATTTCCCAGACTCTTCATTGTCATAGTTTGCCATCACTTTGGGAGTTTTATGGTAGGTTCAGTCCATTCCATGGACACCCACAAAACTCAAATCTATTTTAAATCTGCAGGATCTACAGTATCTATATTCCATAAACCTTCCAGTCCACTTTGAACCTCAATATTCTCAACAGAATCAAAAATTAAACAGTAGAAAAGTGTGGTTATTAAATATCCCACTGGTATATTTCATACAACCCTATTGGTGATAAGGGTCTTGTAGTCTGGCCTCTCAACAGCCATTACAGGCCACTTGGTTAGCTGCACTTATAGACTTCATTACACTCTCATAGATTGACTCTCATAGATTGCTGCAGCAAATACATCCACTTTCATTGACTCCCGTAGATTGCTGCGGCAAATACACGCACTTCCATTTCCCCAGAATGTAATGTATTTTCCTCTATTCTGAATGTTCATTTGAAGAAGCGTGTGTGTGAATAAGATTTGCTCATTACTTTTTTGGAGCAGCAGTGATAAGTCACAGAACTATGTATGAATTATTCTGGGTTAAGAACAGAGTGCCTGGGAAATTAGTAAGAAGTGTGCACATTTGAAACAAAAGTGCTGCATGTTCTACCATGTCTGATATCTAATTTTCTTTTGTATGAAACTCAGCCCTTTGCTTTAGTCAGCCTATATCCACATATGTGTACTGTATGTGGAAGAGATTTCCTATTTGTCCTGAAATGGGGGCACAGAAACCTTCATTATTGCCATATATACATTGAAGCACAGTAGAATCCTTTTCTTTGCATATCCCAACCAAGGAGGTTGGGTTCGGAGCACAGGGTCAGCTATGATGCAGCGCCCGTGGCGCAGGGAAGGTTAAGGGTCTTCCTTAACGGCCCAACAGTGGCGGCTTGGCAGTACTGGGGCCTGAACCCTGTTCCTTCGATCAACAACCCAGAGGCTTGACCGCTTGTGCCACCACTGCCACAAAGTGGGCAAGGTAGGCAAGGTGTCTGGCCACAATTACCATTGTGGTTTGCCTTGTATCTCTCAGGTTAAGGGTTTGATTTCCACCTCTCCCCTGCATGCTTGGATTTTGCATGTTCTCCCTTGCATGCTTCAGGAATTTCCTTCTTTACCAATACTTACGCTTTCCTTCCTCATTTCAAGAATGTGTGGTAGTCCAGCTGTGAAATTCTCTAAATTGTGTGGAGTGTATTTGTGCCTTATAAACTGTTGGCATCGTGTCCTGGGTGTCCCCCGTCTTGTGCGCCAAGTGTAAAACCCTGTGTAGTACAGAAAATTGATGAATTGACAAGCTTCATTATTCGGACAATAGATCAATGGTATAAATGATCAAGTCTATTTTAGGTCTCTTTCTTCTATGTGTACTATCTTAGCTACATATTTGAACGTGTTTTTGTGTTGTATTCATGTGTAATTCAAAGCTTCAGTCTTTCCGAGTGGACGTCTTAGGCAGGGCTTTAGTCTATAGATAAGATTTGGATAAAATTCTTCTAGCTGAATTAGGAAAAAAATAGTCAATTTAAGAATGATTACACTGGCAGCATCCAACTGTGTCAGAACTCATTGAAAATATGGGCTACAGATGGTCTGGTATGCTTAAATTGTGTTTTTGCACACTAATATATGTAAATGTTTATTTACTCTTTCCTCTTTCCTCTTACACACCTATAGGTTCAATGCAAAACTCCACACACAGAGTGACCAAAGCTCAGGATTAAACCAAGGACCCTAAAGCTGTGAGGCAGCTCTTTTGTAACATCATATTATAACCAATACAGCAGATTAGTGATAAAAAGCCTAATGTGTCTGTCATGCTCCAGTGTGGTGTAATTGTCAGTATAATAAAAGATGCCTGCTGTCAAGTACTGCCACAATCTCACTCATTATATCTTTTTTTTTTTTTGTTTCCTCCTGTACATTATATTTAAATTTGCCTAAAACCAAAATGCTTATTTATTTTCACCCTTTCATCCAGAAAATCCATTTTAGCTGAGTGCTTGAAATTTCCCTGGAGGTGAGGAAGAGTGATTGCAGGGCTGGACCTGGATACATAATGCATGAGGCTTCCTACCCTCTCCGCCCCTCTTTTGCTCTCCCTCTCTCGGTCTCCCTGTGGTGGTTTCCTAGATTGGGAGGATGAAACAGCAGGCAGAAATGGAAATACCTATGTGCAATGAATTGGGTGGGTGTGAGCTATGATGGCGTACAGTGTTCACCAGTTGACTGGTGGAATCTGAACATGGGTTTGACAAGATGCTCAACTGACATCAGCTGTTGTAACAGCACAGTAATAGCTCTCGATACATTAGTCATATTGGGAAAACATTTTGTGTGCTTAAATAAACTCACTGCTCTGTGTAAGTATCTGTGTGAATGTTTATGCCTACAACCATGTGTGTGTGTGTGTGTGTGTGTGTGTGTGTGTGTGTGTGTGTGTGTGTGTGTTTGCTTATGATGGATTTTCTTTTCTCTGTGTATCTGGTCTGACAGATGGCTGGAGGTGGTTGGATTTCAGTAAACTCCCAGAACATAGTAGCAAATAAATAATTTAACCCTCATGCATAATATGCCAGGCTGAAACACCTTAGAAGATTGTTCTTTTTTTAATTAACACTTTTAGAAATACTAGCCAACAGTTACTTGCAGATTTGCCCAAGCAGCTCAAGACCACCTTAATACTGTGTTTTCGTGCCAGGGATTTGCTCACTGTCTGAATTTTTGCTCAGACCTTTAACCATATATTAATGACCTTCAGACCTTTTTGCAAAAAAATAAAAAATAAAAAATGTAGTTGGTGCAGTGTTTTTTTTTTCATGCCTAGGTCAGGAAGATCTGTGACCTGACCTTAAATTGGAGAAACCTGAGAAACCCAATGACTCAGGCTTTTTTCCAGCATGTTGCTAAGTAACAGAGAGCTTTGGCCTCAAAACAGATTCAGTCAAGCTCTCTGCATCACCTGCCGTACATGCCAAGGAGAGATTAAATGGATGGAGAGAGAAATCCATGGGTGGAGACAGAGGGAGAAATGAAGAGAAGGAGTTTGTGTGTTTGGCCTTGAAAGGAGACATGGCTAATGCTTAATAGAATTATTTCATAAACCATAATTTTACAGGGAGGAGGCACTGAGATGGATAAAGCAGAAAAAAGGGAGGGAATGGTGTTTTAGGGCAGTGAAGCAAGATGAAAGTTGGGGTGAGGGTGTGAAAATGAAAAGAGGCTCGAAGAAAGAAAGTTAGCAGAGGGAAAATGGTGCAGCAAGTTGTTAGTTTCACTCACTTTTCATATTCAGCCACAACTGTCAGTTTCCTCAGTCATGCATTATAAAACAATAAATGCCTGTTAAATGTGGGTTCATCAGCTTGGATTTATATTTACTGTGCTTAAAAGAAAGCTGTAAAAGTATATAAAAAAAAAAATCATATTATTTTTCCTTATCTTACACATACTTTCCATTTTATTTTGCTAGATTAACATCTGCAATATCTCTATCATATCTGCACATCTGCATCCTGATATCTTTTCCCATTTGTCTTAGCAGAATTTCTCAAGCGCTGTCAAATTGGATGGAGACTGTTGGTAAACAGCAATTTTATGTCTTGCCACAAATTCAAGATCTGAGCTTTGCATGACCTGTTTTAACAATTTCAGGTTCTTGTCTAAAATCTCTCCAGTGTAGCTTTGGCAGAATGCTTAGGGTCATTCATGTGGTGTTAATAATATACTGTAGTTCTTCATTTACTTTTATCCGTCTTGCTCATAATTGTGAGCCGTTTTCCATTCCTTTTTAATTTGTGTTTCTACAAAAAGTTATTTTTTTTCTTTTTAAATCAGATCAGAGATCCTTTTTCTTTGCATAATAAAAATTTAGACTATAGTTTTCCAGGGAACAGCTTCTTCTATCTGTGCTCTGGACCTAACCAGTTCCTTTAGAGTTACCTTTGGCCTAAAATAAAAAAAAAAGAAATAAATAATAAAGTGTAAACTGGGCATAAAATACACAGAGGTTGTGTAGCTGTGGTTGAACAAGTTACATCTATTACTGTAGTAACTAGAGGGTTAAAGGTCTTGCTCAAGGACCCAAACCCTGCCACATTGTCAGTGTTGGGATTTAAATACACAACCTTCTAACTGAGTCACCAGTGCATGGCAAATCCATAGACTACAGGTCACATGATGTATGGGACCTAAACAGTGACAAAATGTCTGTGGGATTTCTTTTGCTAGCGATGTTGCTCTGGGGCAATCTCTTTTTGTCATTGTCTGCCTTTTACACACTTCATATTTTTACCCCATTTCCTGGTTGCTAGGAGAGGCTTCTTATTATGTTAAAGGACAGGGATTAGAACTGAGCCTGGATTACAAGTTACCTAACATACAGTATCTGAGTTCTATAGATTGGAAGAAGTGTGTGTGGGGTGGGGTAGTGTGTGTGTGTGTGTGTGTGTGTGTGTGAGTGTGTGTGTGTGTGTGTGTGTGTGTGGGGGGTGTTTAGCTACTTGTAGTATGTTCAGACATACATAAAGCATAGTGCTTTGTAAGCACTCTATAAATGTTCCTTGCTGACCAACTCTAAACGTACATTAGAGCATTTTCTATATTAAGGATTTGAACACTGCATTGCAGTCATGCCCCCATGCAGAGTGATGAGTGATGCGTATCAGTGCGGAGGTGCACTGTAATGTTCCTGATGCTCTCTCTAATGTAGGTCTGATGTGTCTGCTGTCTTGCTACAGCTGGAGACGTCTGCTGTGAATGATGAGTGACAGACTGGGGTTGACTGACTGACTGCACCATGCGCACTCACGCATACACATGCGCACACACTCATACATACTTGTCTTGCTATCCTTCCGAGAACCTTCCACTTACACTGTGGAACAATTGTTGTTGCTGTTGTTGTTATTATTATTATTATTATTATTATTATTATTATTATTATTATTATTATTATTATTATTATTATTATTTATAGTAAATAAATATGCTAGTATATGTATTCCTATTTTTGTAGGGAAATTTGGTCCCCACCAAGATGTGTGTACAGTATACACACAAAACACACACACACACACACACACACACACACACCATATTACATCAAAGACTATAGCAGTGAGAATCCCTACAAATCCAGAGTACCACAGTGACTGTCAGCCACTTCTTGTTACTGAAAGAGCTAGCTTGCCGTTTTGCCCTTCCTCCTTCCTTAACACACTCGAATACAATAGCAGTGTCAGTATGGAGATTGAGACATACATTGTCACATTTTTTGTGACAAATACACCTAAATATCACGTGTTCATATTCATGTGTATTTTCAGAGAGATATGGAGTGATAAATGACTTTTTTTTTTTTTTTACATCAAGTTTGACAAATGGAACAAATCCAGCTCCACGTCTACTAATAGCTGGGCTTTTCAGTGCTCTGCCTCACCAGCCTAATAAATACTGAACTAATTTAAATGTGCATCCGTAGTGTTTTTAAATGGATAAAATCGAATTTGATTTGGATTCAACCTCTTTTGTGTCTTTGCTCGTCATTGTCCTCATCCTGATTAACATTCCCTGCTAAGCGTTGATTAGAACTTGAAAAAAAATCGACTTTAAATTTTCGTTATGTAGAAAGTACATTATCAAAAATAATTGCTATTATCATTACGTTTAAAAAGCTGAAGATTATTGTAATTGTTGCTATAAGCGTAATGCCTGCACTTCTGTGTATCCACTAAGAGAAAGTGTTCAGTGTTGGCTTTCAGATCCAGAGTGACTGTGTGCATCTGAGTGTATGTATGTATGTGTGTGTGCGCAGTGTCTGTTTGTGAGAAAGAGAAGGAGAGAGACGGCGAGAGCGAGAGACATGGGGCATGTTTTAGACAATGCTATTTCTAAAAGGTCACATCTCTTGTAGTGTGAAATAGGGTCCTGCTTCTTATTCACATTGGTCCACCCTCCTTTTTTTCTCTCTGTCTCAAGTTGAAGGTGAACGAATATTTTTTGGTAGGACTCAGACAAATTCTGTAGCATACGTACATGCAATAAAAAAAATTACTAATTTAATGGACTTGCACTACTTTCTTAGGGTATAATTGTTTTTTTTTGTTTTGTTTTGTTTTTTCTCGAAATTTTACACTGTAAATTAACATAAATTTACAACCCAACTGTAATTTTTACGTATTATGCAAATAATGACAAAGTACTTTTTTTTTACAGAAAAAAAAACACTGATCCAGTGTCACTGCAAGCACTAATGCATGTGCCATTTACAGTAAGTAGCACATTACTACAGTGTGGAAATCTATACTGCACAACAATGCATACATACTGCACAATTGCTGTTAAATTAACCTTGCTGGTCAGTCAGCAAGGCCCACTAAAGTTCATAGTGGAAGGCAGCTCTGGCTTATGGTCAGTCTGTACAAATATTGTCTTTGCTTACATCAGTAACTAATATACATTCAGTAACTAATAAGACTGACACTGTCTACAGTAAGAAATTTAACAATTTCAATCTATATTGTCCCATATCAGGAATGGCTATTGGCCTAACCACTGCAGTCAACACCTTGGACCTGGCTGGCTTATGTAGAACAATAAAGACACTCACTCTCACCCACTCTCACTCATTTTCTACCGCTTTTCCGAACAATAAAGACAAGCAAAGTTAAATAAAAGTCTGAAGAAAGATGTTGTACTGAATTATGGCAATGTTGTCAGATTAGTGCTGCTGTGGACAGGATGTGTAACACACCAAAATAAAGGGTGAAAACTTTCTAAAGAGGCCACATGAATGTGACTGTAATGTGTAATAGAAAAATGTTGTGAATAACAAAAATGAACATTGAACATTCTGTACCAATACACTCACACACCCAAAACTAGGCAAAGAAAGAAGAACACTGCAGTCTGCAGGCTTTTGGAAATAACGGAGACTAATAGAGTGACCATTGCACTGCTTGTGCAAAGACAAGATTAGAGGAAGTCACGCACAGTGGAAGACACACACACATAATCACAAACCTTTTGTCTACCTCCATGTATAAATAGACTACGACCTCACATCCAACTTACTCACTTTGTTCAGACTTAGGTCAGGACAGACTGACTTCACACTTGCAAGTGTATTGAATAAAGAAGTTTGATATTCCACAGGACTCTGCTGTGTTCTTCTCTGCAACTTGGGAAAAGTTCACTTGAACTATTATCTCTGATAAATAGAATAGAATTTCCCCTACAAATGTCACCATGATGTCAACCATTAGCTTTTCATTGGCCTACAGCCACTGTTTTTTTTTTTTTTTGTTCCATGTCTAGTACTCATTTTTGTTCTTGTGCAGGAAATGGCACTGAAACATTTTTATATTTGGAAACTTAATAATGTTTAAAGTAGTACATTTATATACAGAGCCTACACTGGATTTGGATCAGTGTGATGGAGTTGTGAACAGACTGAGAGACAGATGGACTGATAGAATGTTAGACCTAAATAGGAATGAAATGACCAAATGTTGTCCCTCTCAGTAGTCCTTAGAAACTTAACTGTGGAAATATGTATGCTTATTATTACTTACTATTTATTATACATTCGTAATACTGTATGCAAACACTGTGATGAAAACACCATTTAAACAATTAATTAAATATAACAGCCTTCAAAAAAACTAAACATTTCATGGATTACTGTAATTGTTGCATTTACCAATGTTGGTAACACACTTGTATACACAATGGTATAAAGCAAAATCATATTATTAATGATATAAAACACACTCACTTTATGTTGCAATCAAGCAAAATCCCAGAATACTGAGTGTCACTTCATCTGAGAGGAGCTAGACCGGGATTTTGCTTTATTTCATTTAAAAGTGAATGTTATGATGATGATGATGATTATTAAAATATTACTAAAAGACCTAGATCGCTAGTTAGTATCAACTTCCGTATATAAGCCGTAACATTAGTCCATTTTAACCACTTTGTAGTTCGGATACTGCTTTTTTTTAATGACTTTTAGTGAATATTAGTCTTTGTTCATTTATTTATTCATTTATTTATTTACTTTTTACAGATTAAGTTTCCAACCCCACTTTAATTGAAACATTAGAAATCTTATTTAGTGTTTCTTCAGTTTGTTTTCAGTTGTGGATATTTGACATTAAATATAAGTAATAAATACTATTTAGTAATATTTTTAACAATGTTTTTAACATTAACTTGAAGTATTTAGATTTAATGTTTTATTTAAAGTTTGATGTACAGTATAATGTTTAAACATTCGATGTAAATGTTTGAGATGCTTTTATTGTTTTATAGATTCTATTTTAGAGACTTTTTATTTTGTCTTTATCTTGAGCATGATTCAACGGTTTATTGAAGGTTTTTGATCGTAAATTTATAAAATACATGTAAATTAAGAGTTTCTCTGTATAACTTTGTGGTGTCACTTTATTGAAGGTGTTTATTTTACAGATATTTCCCATATTATTATGATCACTGTTTCTCTGCTGATCCTTTAATGAAAATACCTGTTATTTTACGGTTTATGTTTTGCAGTAACTGCTGCCAGTCAGTTGTCTGTTACTTTTATGATTTCAGTGTACAATGTATAACTCTTGTCTGTGTGTCCAGATACATAAAATTATAATACATGGCCAAATGTATGCAGAAACCTGACTAGTACCCATACAGTACATGTGGACCTTCCTTGAACATTTTCCAAAAAGTTGTCAGTATTCTCTTGTATCTTCACTTGAAATAAAACCCCCAAGGTTGTTCCAGCATAACAATGATACTCCTTCTACACCCCAGGACCTATTTTCATTCCAGTTTCACACTTAGCTATGAAACATTCAGTGTGTGCTGCAGGTTTGCTTTAGTTGGCATCAAGAGAACATCCCTGCACATCTCTGCAAAACCCTGCAAAACTGGACACATCTCTGTCTTTGTCTGGAGCTTTGTTTTTCTGTCCATGGAAAACGAGCCCAGGAGCTGAGACCATTAAAGGATCTGACAGGCATGCAACTAAAACACCTACAGTACCAACCTCAGCAAATTTATATACACACACACACACACACACACACACATACACACACATACATATATATATATATATATATATATATATATATATATATATATATATATATATATATATATATATATATATATATATATATATACATGCCTTCTATAAATGTGACCTATATTAGTCCATGACCCCTCACAAACCTGTGCAAGAGTAAAGAGAATGATAATTGATCCTAGGATTCAGGAGGAACATTGCAACAGAGAGAGGGAGAGAGAGATCTTGTATTTTCTTGTCTTGTCTCTAGAACCCTGACTGTTAGCACACCCTTTGTGAAGACTTCCATTAAAAAAAAATCACCACAGTTTGCCCAAAGGCAGAGCCACAATCTAACCTCACTACGCCTTTAAAACATGTCTGGCTGAATGTTATGTACCCCTGCAGCCTGAACACTATGAAGGATTCTAATCAGCGAAAGTAAGTTCAACCTGAGAGATTTCCAAATACTGTACCAGCAGTTTCAGGCACCTCCTGAAAGGAGATATCCACTAGGTTAAAGAGTTCCTCAGAGTACACCATCGATTGCTCAAAAAATATCTCCAGTCCCTTGTTCAGCAGAGCTTGTACATGGTCTTGAATCAACATAGTCTTTTTTTTTTTTTTGAATTTCCTCACTTTTTTCAACAGAGGGTTTAAACGACTCCTGACATGACCAGAGATTGCTAATGGAACTTGTATAAGAGATACGAGAACTTCAAGTACAATGTTTAATAGAAATCATCTAATGTTTCTTTGCACAGAAATGGATTCATCAATAAAACTCATATAATAATATAATAAAAACTCTTACAATAAAACTTTTGCCCCCCAAACACACACATTCCATATATTCCATCTGTAATTTATTCAACGTTCAGAACTGAATTACAGTGCATTCACCATCCTTCCATCATATCTGCAGTTAAGAGGCAAATGTAGATAAATATGCTTGTATAAAAATGGAAATTAGAGGCTGTGTACAAGCAGTACTGTACTCACTCAAACTATAGCTATCAATTATTTAACATACTGGCAAAATGAAGCAGAGAGAGAGAAAATAGATTTTCAGTGTTTTTGTGTTTATTGTGTGTTATCAGGTCAGATAAGAAAACCTGAGGTAGAGCAGGATAGCAAATACTATATAACAAATTACTTTTTGGTTATTTCTGGGTAGGAATTGCTATTTTCTAATTGCTTATACTAGAATTTGTGTTTTTGTTATGTCCATGTTCAGCAGTGAATTTCCTTACAATTCACACTCCACAATGTTGGTTAATGACTCATAGAAAATTTCTGTTTTCACCTAATCTACTAGGGGAATAGATTCATATGGGAAAAAAGCTTAGATCTTTATATTTAAAGTAAATGGTGATGTCAAGCACTTCATAAATATCTTAAACAACTACAATTCTGTGTAAGGTTATCCGAACAGAGGTGAAAACGTCTCACACTGAGCCAACTGAGAATCTTTTTTAAATTTGATATGCGAAATTTAAAAATGAGTCAATCGGCATCTTTGCTTTCGCTTAAAGTCGGAAAAGATCATACATTTTAAAAGTATTTATTTATCCGTCAATAGCCTTTAGGGAATCAGTTGTATCCTGAACAAGTAGAGCATCTACAGTACTGTCACAGCTCATCCAGGAGACTCAAAGCCATGCTGCTCATTAACGAGGACAAATATGAGTCTCCTGGCTTAATTGGTGTACCTCATAGAGGATTACAACAGCACAAGGACATTGCTGGAAGCCTTGAAGTATAATAGGAGTACAGCTGGGAGGTCATAAGAAAATTCAAAAGGGGTTACTAAGAATGTTTTACAGTACCAAGTTGCCATGCTATCATTGTCTTTGGGACAACAGGGACACCAAGACACACCACCAAAAGGGAGGTTGGCCACAGTGTTTGCGAAGAAAAACAAGGCAAGAAATGTCCTAAATCAATTAGATGGTTGTAACTCAAAAGTGGCTGATTTTAGCTAGGATATATCTGCTGAAATAACACAGATTTAGCTAGCTTGTTATGCAGCTAATTAGATCAGTTTTTCTTTATGTTTATACAGCCTTTACAGCTCCACGAGCCACCCTAAAAACACACACACACACACACACACACACAAATCTGACCAGTAATATCAAGCTCATTAATAATGTAAAAGTTTAGCGTTATAACACTGTACAGCTAAGCTAAGCAGCATAAATTAAGCAGCATTACAACATAAAAACAACTAGCTAAAATAAGCTAATATATTTTACAAATATGCAGATTTTACACTCATCGTGGCTTCATCGTAGTTACAGACATCTGCCGTAATTTCTTTAAAGAAAATACAAAATCATGCAGTTAACCTGAAAATTTTAATTTTGGCCATCTATATTTTAAAATAGTAGACGATGGTAGAAATGATGTCTAAAGACATCTAAAACGACAACAAAGAATTTGTTTTCTCACCAATAAGGCTTCAGACCATACTGAGAGATCCTTATAAAATAAAATATCCTTTAGCCATCTGAAATAATACGATTCTCTGAAGTGAGATTAAACTATCTAAGGATTTTGCAGATTGAGATGTCATTTTTGATGCCTTAGATCTCAGATTTGCTATTTTCCCCTCTTCACAAAACAAATATAATACTTCTGTGATTTTCATTATAAGAAGCTTGATTTGATTTAATCATTTCCAATAAAGACGCAACACATCCAGCAAGCGTTTACTTTTCTAGTGATGGACACATTTTCAATTCACAGACATCCTTTCTTTTTCTTTTTTCTTTTATTAATACAGATATGGTTAGTTGAATTGTGGAATTGCCCAGTGGTTTGTTCTTTCCATTTCTGAAACCTCAGAAGGCTGAAGCTTTCTTTCTGCCTAGAACTAGAACTGTATGTCTAACCTTCAGATTTAATGCTCAGGTCAGTCTGAAGGCTTACTTCTGCCAGTTCTTTTAATCATTGATGGAAAGAACACAGAAAATTCTTTCAAAAAAATTACATTTAAAAATCTCCACCTTTATCTCCAACTAAACCCTAAGCTTCTGATACTAATAGACTATTTGTATAATTTCAAAATAATAGCCTAAATAAAGAACCCCTTGGAGATCCCATTGGATTCCATGAGAGACCCCATCAAAGATGTAAAGAATGATATTTATTTAAAAAAAAAACACAAGCAAGTGAACTAGCAATAATAATAATAATAATAATAATAATAATAATAATAATATTTTTTTATTATTATTATTATTAGTAGTAGTAGTAGTAGTATTTTTAGAAAAAAAATTGTATCATTTCACATTGTCTCAAAGCAGCTTTACGTACAGTAAGTACAGAAATAGAATAAACTTAAGTTACTATATAGCTCTAACATTTTTTCCCTAATGAGCAAGCCGAGTCAAAGGTGGAAAGGAAAAAAATATATTTAGACTTCATTTTCTCCATAATAATAATGACAATGATATAAACAATAATAGAAACAATGCACAACAATAATACAAAATTCTTCTTCTATACTTGATTGTGTATTTGTTTTGTCCTCGCATTTTTGACGAGGTCTGTATTTGGAAGAGGATCTCAGGGTCCCGATGATGAAAAGTGAACTATTTTACAGGGTTTCAAGCTGAGATCGAAAGGGCAGAAGGTTGTAATGGGAGTCGATGGACTGGAACAGTTGTAAATGTCACCTGTTTAAGCAATATTCAGTCCTGAGAGACCTGCAGTTCAATCTGTCCATTTCACACTCTGGGCAATGAAAACCAGCAGCCTCCATGTACACTGTCTCTCTTTTTTCTCTCCTTCTTTAAATTTGTACCGAGTGCCGTAAAACTGTCAAAATGGAGAATACAAAATGACAAACATGGAGAATAATTGTAGGACTGGAGGACGCCCTTCTTTTTGTGTACTTTTCTGATTCCGTGTCTAATACAATTACAATTATGGAATCAGGAGCAAATCCGAAGTGGATGAAATGGCTGGCATTTAATGACAGCAGAGGCAGTTACTTATCTGAGCAATCATCTTTCTGTTTCAAAAGCAAAATAATGCTGAGGATCTAGACAAGTGCACTATCTGTCTCTGCCCACGCACACACACAGACACACTCTCTCACACACACACACACGCACTTGCCCTCATGCCACCGACTCAACAGCAGTTATTTTAGCTCTGTCTAGAGAATCATGGTTTGCTTTACTTGAAAAAAAAAAATACTCTGAAATTAAGTGGTCTTACTTATTACATTTGCATCACTCATTTCTAAAGCAGAGACAGAGGGCAGAAAGCAGAAACAGCACTGCTAGCTGTGGTCCATTATATGCCACCAGTTCTTTTGTGTAAATTGTTTTTATGGAAAAAAAAGTCTTTTCTCGACTGTGTCTCCACAATAGTAAAGAGGCAACAATTTTGTTGGATTTGACAAACTATGGAATGAAGAGCTTGTAGGACACTGGTGTCATGCTTTTGAATTTGTCGTGCAAAAAAAAAAATTCCTGACTGATTATTTAGCTACAGACAAAACGTACACTAAACATGGAACAGCTTTTGTAAATATATTTACACTGTATGCTCATGGGGATGTGGTAGCCTAGTGGTTAGTTTGTTGGACTACTGATCAGAAGGTTGTGAGTTCAAACCCCAGGTCCAACAAGCTGCCAATGCTGGGACCCTCAATTTCTTAGCTGTATAAATAAGATAAATGTAAGTCGCTCTGGATAAGGGTGTCAGCCAAATGCCGTAAATGTAACTGACCGGACCTTGGGTGTTTTTGAGGTCTAATATGGTGAAAAACGTTTGTACACACAATCAATCCGGTCCCTCAGCGTGTGACAGAATAAAAACCCCACTCCAGTTTTCCAGTCAGATTCAAGTATTTAAATTAGTTGGTTGTCTTATCTGATCTGGAAAGACCTGTTGCGGTTGCAGGTTTTCATTCCATCTAAACAGAAGCCACACCTGAGTCGTATGAAAGCTAAGAACATCTGATTAAACAGGTGAAATCAGGTGTGGCTTCTGCTGGATTGAAATGAAAACCTGCACCCACACCAGAGCTTTTGTGGATCAGATTGGACACAGATCTGGACTAGAGTCCCATCAAGAGTCAAAAGAGTTTATAGTGTGAAATTTATCTGGAAAAAATGTATTAGTTTTAATTTAAGCTTTTTTAAAAATGAATAAATAAATAAATAAAACACTCCACTTTGTATGCAACTGAGACAAACTGTAATAATGTAGATATAAATACCTTTATATCAGTATAATTATTACAATGACATGCAAGGGGCAGTGGTGGCTCAAGCGTTTAAGGTAAGGGTTGAAGCCCCATCACTGCCAAGCTGCCACTGTTGGGCTATTAAACCCTCACTGCTCCAGGGATGCTGTTATGGCTGACTCTGTGCTCTGACACCAAACTCCAAATTTCACTTCTTCTTCTAGTAATGCAAGAAAATGATATTTAATCTTAATGAGAACAAGCTTTCTATTCCTCCTTCTGCAGTGAACTTGCTGAACAGAAACTTCATATCCCATTGTATGAACACCATTTGGGTTTCAACTCGTGACTATGTGTGAACACCACAATGAATACGGTCCATAGAGATTTAATTCTTCCGAAGCTTTTTGTTGTTCATGAGGCCCAGGGGTATAATTTAATGCCTGAATGCCATGCTTAGTAATAGCTAATGCTGTTTATTCAGCATGTGGCATAGAGAGGAACAGTGACTGAGAGAGAAAGAGATTTGTGTGTGTGTTTGTGTGTGGGGTTAATTAAAAAAAAAAATAGTAGGTCATTTTATAGAGGAAGAAAAACATTGAAAACAAAAGGCTGTTGAAAAACGAGGGTAACAGAGGAGATTTTGTGTGTGTGTGTGTGTGTGTGTGTGTGTGTGTGTGTGTGTGTGTGTGTCTTTATTTTTGACCTAAATGTACAAAGCCCCTTTTCCTTTTAATCTGACAGTAACACTCAGCTCTCTTAGTCAACCAGAACAAGGCATGGGACAGAGCATTAAAATTAGGGTGCTACAGACAATCTCTAGCGTCGCACTGCATTCAAAGCTTAGCTGATAAACAAAAAAAAAATGTTCTTAATTATTTCACGAGCATTCACATGTTCGAGTATCTGACTAATGGAGTTCAGGTGTTGCTGCAGCATAATAAATTGTGCAGTAAATTTTTATGACTTCTCTTATATGGTGCGCAAAAATTCAGAAATGAAAGAGCCCAAAGGAAAGAGAATTTCTCTCTTCGCTTCTATCATGTATTGCCAACAAAGCCAACAAAGACAAAAACACATCAATCATCTGTCTTTTACGATTGCATGTTTGCATTACTGATCATTCTGTACAAGAAACAATATACCTGATCATTTTTTTCTCTATCTGTGATGGAATGAGACAGAGAGAGAGAGGTGGGTGTGTGGTGGGGGTGTCTTAATGGGAGGATAAGAGAGAGAGAGAGAGAGAGAGAGAGACAGAGGAAGCCTGAGCAGGCTGAACAAAGTCCGTTAATAAAGCAGTACCAAGAGAAGCGTGCAGTTTCACATAAACCTTCCCCTGAGTCACTTAATAATCAACGGGCCTCTGCCTCGCAGCTAAAGCTTGCACTGCAAACTTAATGTTGAGCTTCATGTTGAATGAATATTATGTAAATATAGTTGTTGAAAGGGAAAAGTAAATAAAAGGAAATCTGTTACAGAAATATGAAATTGGTTTCAGCTACTGTGAACTTTCGAAGATCTGGATTACGCATATACAGGCTACAAGAAGGTCGGCGCTTGTTTTGCTTGTAGAAGTGGAATTTGATCAGGGATTTTTAATAAACAGTAAACACTCGCTCTTAATCATATCAGGCCAGGACTCGTGTTTCCTCGCATGCACTCTCTGCTGTGACATTGCAAGCAGGAGACACACTCACTGCATTAATTAATGGGCTCCTTCCTAGCTCTCTGGGGCTGTGTTTGTAGAAGTGCAGTCACTTGCAGGGGTGTGTGTGTGTGTGTGTGTGTGTATGTGTGTGTGTACAGACAGGTCAGAACTGAAATCCAGCATGCAGAATTTAGCTTTTGCTTGTGTGACAAAAGAGGCTTTAATATTTCTTCCATGAACTCTATTAAGCCTATTATTATTTGAAAAAATAACAATATTTTCTGCAGGAAGAGAAATGTTCTTAATATGAATTTATTTTTAATCTCCTAAGTGATTCGCTTGAATGTGTTTATCATCTTTAGATCATACATTAAAATCCCAATGAGGCTACAGCAGTCTATGGCTGTATTGTCTGGGTTGGAAGGATGGTACACGTTTACCCGTGTCAGTGGCAGTGAAACTGGTCAGTCGTGTATGTCTGTGAGTTCATGCATGTTGAAGGTGGGAAATAGCTCTTTCCTTAGAGTGTGTTCTACAGCCCTGTGAAGATGCGGTTGGCTGGTACAGTATCAAGTGTCTCGGAGGAAGCATGTGTTAGTCTTCAGCCTCCTTGGTTTGAAGCTGTCATATGATACATATGATTGGCCAAATTGGCAAGACTAAATTAGTGAGACAATCAGGAAAGATTTTTTATTTATCCATTTTAGTGTATTTTATACTGAGCAATAATTAACAAATTAAATAAAATTGTTTTTGGAAAAATGTTAAATGGTTGAAATGATGGATCATTGTCAGCATAGTAAATAACACAGTTGTGGTCAGTGTCGTATTTGCCATCAGTAGGACCCTTCATCATGTTTTTTATTTTTTTTATTTTTTAAATTTTTATTCTTTTTAATTATTGTCGGAAACACAGAGTGCTCAGTTCATGAGATAAGTATGGTGGCCGAGAAGTGCAAAACACATTAACAAATCTGAAAACAACAAATGCAAAAACAAAACAAACAAATCCGAAAACAAATTAACAAATCCGAAAACAAATTAACAAATCCGAAAACACAACGACAAGTCAGACAACCCGGAAAAGGTATCGTTTGTGAATGGAAACTTACCGATCATTGGACGAGACACCTTTCATTCAATTGTATATCTCGTCCAATGATCGGTAAGTTTCCATTCACAAATGATACCTAGCTAAATGATACCCATAAATGAGACCCTTGTCTGACTTGTCGTTTTGTTTTCGGATTTGTTAATGTGTTCTCGGATTTGTTGTTTTGTTTTTGCATTTGTTAATGTGTTTTGCACTTCTCGGCCACCGTAGATAACACTTAACAGTGATCTCATTTTCTTTCCCTTACAACAATAAAATAATGTATGAATTTCATAATAAATTTTCTGAAGCCAGGAATAAAGCCCAGATTTATCGAAAACAATCATCATTCATAAGTTGATTGAAGCAATGAACATCCCAAAACAATGTTCATGTACCTATTTGAATTGTCGCAAATTTATCAACAATGTTTAGGGATAAGAAAAGTTATACATATTTGTCTAGTTAAATATTTTATCTTGAAATAACATCCAACCCTTGCAGCGGTTCTGACTGTTCTGTGCAACTGCAAACTGAGGTTATAGCAGCGACACTTAATAAATCTATTTAAAAGACAAGACGACAGCTGCACGAGTCCCTTGCCATCTTCAGTGAGTTAGATGTTAACGTCAGTGATTGAAATCAGCACATTAAAAAAGACCTGCCGTGACAGAAGCAATATTAATTTGATTGCATCATTTGATGTCATCCTTTGTCTGGTGCACAAGCAGAATTCACATTTGCTCATGGTGGGACAAGTGGAGCAGATTTGATTTGATGCTTTGGTCACAGTAATAAGGAGCTGAATGGAAAAGGGGGAATTACGGGAAGGCTAGGATCAAATCAGTGCATCAGTATGCATCTGAACAGAGAGCGGAGAACTGACTTCAAAGATAGATGAGGAAATGAGGATCGGCTGGGGAGAGGGACAATGGTGGAACATTGTGGAAGAGTTAGAGTGCATAGAATAATGCATTTGCATGTATACACTACTGTATGTGTTTCTCCCTGGATGTGAATTGAGGTGTTCAAATGACTTGTTTTGTTTTGTGGTAGGAGTGCAAGTGTATGTGGAAACTGGACCCAGAACAATTTAGGGTTTAACGATGGAGTTGATATGGTGATGCTTGGAGTTGATGGAAATATGTTTGGGTTTAGGGTTGAGGTTCGTGTTGCATGCTTGGAGTTTGTGTGTTTAAAGGGTCTTGACTTGGATTGAAGGCAATATGACTGGGATTCCAAAAAATGGAACTTTCTCCTGTTTTGTTGTGTCCATGTTCAGCATTGAATGTTTTGTCAAACTCTGCAGTGGTGATTAATGACACATATGAATGTAGGCACTCAGGGCCTTAAGAATTGATATTATTTCTGTTGTTACCTAGCCTACTAGCCTACAACATATTCATGGACATTCTGTGCTCATGAATGGTATTAGGGCCGTAGCTGATGCTTCTGAATTTTTTCATTGTTGTTGTTAGAGGATTTTGGTTGGGTTTGAGCTCTTGGTAGTGTTTATGTTCATGGCCAGGATAACGTTAATGGACATGGGTAATGTTTAGGCATTCGTGATTGACGTTTAAAGGTTTAAGATTGGGTTTTATGGTTGTAGGGTTCATGTTTGGTTATGTACAGTAAATACTGTGTGTGTATGTGTGTGGGTGTGTGTGTGTGTGAGAGAGAGTGAGCGAGAGAGAGAGAGAGAGAGAGAGAGAGAGAGAGAGAGAGAGAGAGAGAGAGAGAGAGAGAGAACTTGCACTTAGTATAGACCTACTGGACTGCGAGGGCATGGAAATGGATGTCAGTCTTGTAATCCAATCTTCTGGATGAGGCAAATCAAATTACCCTGACTAGGTGGAGGAAAAAGAAATGGAGAAGGGGGAAGGGGGCATGAGAGTAAAAAAAGGGAGAGATGGAAAGAGAGCAAGGAATAATCGTTATAACAGGAAAAGGCAGAGAAGAAAAAAAAAATCAATCCTCATACGAAGGACACGGGCAGAATAAAGTAGCAAAAAGGTCACAGGACCATGAGTTAGAGAAATAAGGCAGTACATATCACAAGCAAGGAAATTAAAAAAAAGAGGAAATATTATACATGGAAATCTTTCATATGGGAGGTCAGAAAGGGGGATCATAATGTTCATTCACCTCACTCCATCCCTCTATCTCAAATAAAGGCATTGAATTGGTTGTTAAGAAGAAGCAAATTAATCTTCAGTTTGGTTTAATAAGCCCTTAGTAGCAAAGGAGGTCTGTGCACCGTACCTCCATTACCCTACCTGCTTCACACACCTCCCTCACCCCCCACCCCCACCGACGTTCTTAACTGCTTCTGAACTAGCAATCAGCCACTTCTGCACTGAAACGCTTAGGATAAGACTGAAACTAATTTCTTTCTCAAGCTCAGGGGAGTGTGTGTGTGTGTGTGTGGGGGGGGGGGGGGTGATTGTGTGTGTGTCATGTTGTAGAATGTCTGCAGGTGCACAAGCTGAGAGCAAGGTTCCATTGACAGGGTTGGCTTTTAAAAGAGCGTAAATGTCAAGATGTGGATGCGGATTTTTAACAAAGAAGGAAAACGGTGGATCTTTGGTGTAAATGAACGCTTTCTCGCCGGAGCGATCGTACAAGTGGGTTGATCTCGAAGGCAAGACAACCCAATTATTTTTGGCTTTATGAAGTTTGATGATGAATAGATTCTTTTCAGCGATTTGTTCGGTAATCAGGGAGCTTGTTCGCTCTGAATGTGCAAGTGAAGTATAATTGGGAAAATCTGCATTCTAAATCAAATTAACTTCCAGGAAGTTTAGGCACAGTGCGAAGTCAAAGAAGACGGAGGAGTTTTGTTAGCGTGCGCATTTCTTATTCTTGTTTGCATCTTTTGACATTCAAGTTCCTGGAAATCAGGTGACATTCATGTTCAGTGCAGACATTTTCTAGGTATTGAATATCATTAGCAATAGAGATGAACCTCCTATTTAGCCTGAACCACTTAAGATACCATTCAGGGTTTTTTTTTTCCGTCTGGGTTTGTCTGCCTTTCTGAAAAGCTGTGCACCTGAGTCGCAAGCATTTAACAAATATTAATACTAAGTCTGTATGAAATAAAATCTGAACAAAAGTCTAAATCCATTGTAAAATAATGTTTGTGTTTAATTTACGATCTTTTACTCAGCCAGTCTGTGATTTATATGATGTACAAAATAGAATTTAAAACTAAATCTGCAGAGGTTATGTATGAAGTAAGAAGAAACATATAGAAATTTGCACTCATAAAAAAACTGCTTTTTCTAGTAAAGTCGGAATTTGAATTTTTTTCATTTACGTTTATGGGATTTGGCAGATGCATTTATCTGGAGCGAGAGTTTTGATTGAAGCTTGGGGTGATAGAAAATTCATGCATGACCATTAAGGTTCATTTGCTAATAATGTTTGTGATCCTACAGAGTGCAACAATGGACCAAATGTTAAATTCCAGCTGCTTCATGCTACAGGAGACCAATTGTCTTTATAGGCATCACCTCTATTACTGTACCTCTTTCACCTTAGTCTACAAACATGGCTGCCAAGAACTTCCACTCCCAGCAATATAAACACATCCCACCCTTGCTTCAGTTTGTACTTTATGGTGATGTTACCAGGCTTGCTTTTTTTCTTGTAGATTAACTTCTTCTAGATCCCCAGTTCCAACCAGAGTGCTCTTTGGAACTGTACCTAATTTTATGACCTGTTCTTATTAAACTGACCTGCACTTACATCCTCTTTCCAGAGCCTGTATTCCTGACGCTTCATAAATTTCTTGATTTCAATGTGGCAAAAATTATGCTCTTGTGTTATTTATATTGCAAGAGGAAGATGCAATGACTTGTTCATTCCTGTTGAAATAAAACATATTGGTAGCACTCTTAGATGTTTTATTCCCTGCTCCCTTTATATGTAATATACAGTATAAACTGTACATCAGCCATAATATGGAGGCAACATTACAAAACCAAAAAAAATAACAACCAAATGAATGAAAAGTTAGCTTGTTTGCATGGGGTAAATATGAGAAGGACATTGTGCACTGGCTGAGATTTGCATCAGAACTACTGCTGATGAATATTTAGCGGGATTGCGGCTCTTTGATATTCTCTATAACACTGGGTCTGTGTGCTTTAATTGGAAGAGCCATATGAATATGTAGGAGTGATCTCATGCTGAAACACTGCAGCGATAACACACTACAACAAGCACACACAAACACACACTCACACACTTTCTCTCTTACGATTGCTTGCATTTGTTCTTTTTCTATAAATATTTAAAAAAATCTTGCATCACAGTCGATAAATTCAAGGAAATTCAGAAGTATATCCACGGTAGACGAAGGTAAACATAATAGAAGATTTATAATTAAACACATTTGATGCTTCTTCATTACAGCTCCAGCTATTACTTCTCTTGATCTTTCTTCATTCACACTTGTGCATATTGCATATTTTGGCACATATTCTGGCACAAACTATTGTATGTTTTAAACACCTGCAAATACTCACAGAGAAATACACAGAACGGCACTGCACCTGTGGGGGAGTGTGTGTGTGTGTGTGTGTGTGTGTGTGTGTGTGTGTGTGTGTGTGTGTGTGAGACAGAGAGAGAGATAGAGAGAGAGAGGGAGAGGAGAGAAGATGAAGAGAGACTGGTAATTGGGCTGGGAGTTAGAGACAGGTTGACACATCCTACCAGACGAATCCACTTTGCATGCTGTCAGCTTCTCTACCTCTTCCCTCTCTTCTTCTTTCTCACTCTTTCCTTCTCTCTCTCTCTCACACACTCCTGCTTAGTATCTTTGTGCTGCCTTTGCCTCTGCATATTCCCTGCCCCTCTCTCTCTCTCTCTTTCTCTCTCTCTCTCTCTCTCTCTCTCTCTCTCTCTCTCTCTCTCTCTCTCTCTCTCTCTCTCTCTCTCTCTATCTCTCTCTCTCCCTGTCTCTTTCTGCAGGGTTCTGACTAACAGGTGATTCATGAACCCCAATCTTCCATTAAGGATGAATTATGATCCTTCACATCTTCTCTCTCCTTGTTCACCAGCTCTTACAGAGTCTCACAGACGTCTCACTAATGTCTCCTCCAGGCTACTGACAGAACACAGAAAGATGCAGTAGATCACATGTGAACATACCCCTAACCAAGATGCCCTAAGAATTCTTCAGAGCTTTACTTGTGTATCTGTAGCACCGGTTGGAAAACATATTCATTAGGATTATGCAAAATCTTAAAAAAACCATTACTGGTCTGTAAGACTTAGTACGTTATGTTTCTTATCTGCTGTTGTGGAAGTTTTTAAGAAAAATAAAAAAAAAACACTGGTAGGCACGGGCAAGAGTGAAAAGGTTTACAATTTATTTGTGCTGCTGAGCAACAGGACCCAACATTCCTCGTGTAGCATCAGAAATCCTGAGCCTCAATCATTCATTACATTGAGATTTTATAGACATGATTCGAACAAGAAAACATGTGGAGGAAAAAAAGCCCATCATAAATCATTGGCTTAGATGCACAACGCCTGCTCATCTCCTGATCTGGATAATCTTATCCTTACCGAGGTCTGCCTAGAAGTTGTTTATGAGCCTGAGTCTCGCCAACTCGTCTCCAGCGCCATCTGTCCCTCTAATATTCTGCAAAATCAATCTCTGGTAATAACAATTTCTAGTCATAAACAACTACTGTACTAGTCATGCGCACAGAAGGTCAGATCCTTAACAACAGCATCTCAGTAAAATTTTCCACCACACTGCAAATAAGAAAATAACTTACTTTATTATATCTACATGGATAATCCTAATGCAAGGCCAGATTTACTTTGTCAAATGCTTGCAGAATACAGAGTACACAAGACAGCATGGCGGCTTAGTGTTTAGCACAGTTAGGGTTGCCTTGGCCTGGTTTGTGTGTGGAAATTGGATGTTCTTCCCATGCTTGGGGTCTTTCTCTAGGTACTCCACTTTCCTCACACAGTCCCAAGGCCGTGGGCTGATTGACATCTCTGAACGATCCATTGTGTGAGATTGTGCCCTGAGATTGTCACCAGCATCCCCTGGGATAGACTCCAGGTTCATTGTGACCCTGTGTAGAATAGTGGTATAGAAAATAGATGGATGGATGCTAGAGGGGTATAATCCTAATGATGGCTTATTTTAGAAATTTGTCTTTAAACATTGTGTTTTTGTATTGCTTGTTGTAGAAGACAATATTAGCATGCCTGAAAAATATTCCTGTGTGGTACCATAGCACAATGTATTGTTACTGCATTACAGCTTCAGTGTCCAAGGCTGAATGGTGAGCTTGGGTTACTGTCTGTGCGGGATTTCTGTGCGTGTTCTCCCTGTATCTGTGTAACCAAGTCATCAGCCAATGAAATGATCTATTTCTACGGATTTGTTTGGATGAACTTATGCCTTTATTGTTGACTGGCAGCAACGAAACCCAGTTTAGCCCATTCCGGATTGCTGGGATAGATTATCTGCTAAGCATTAATAACGGTGTTTCCGGCTAATTTTCAGGCTAATTTTTTTCAATAGCTATGGAAGTTGAGTGAAATTGAAACTTGGCACACATACAGTGCAGTAGCTTGCATAAACATATCGTCGCTGTTGGGCGGAAACCTCGTATGTCCAAATTTGGTCAATTTCATATTTTTTTCACATATCGATGCTATTGGTCAGTCCCCACGTGGGTCTGTTATTTTTATGTTATTAACCAATCTAAAGTCTTGAAAATAGCCTGAGTGCAAATCTCATAACTCCATTGGACACTTCAACTGTCCACCTCTTCCTCACTCCGCAGGAGAGCTTCGCGGCATATTTCTCCTCAAGAAGAGTCGCAACGAATCAACACGTCTTCTGAGGTAAATGTCTTCAAAACACTGGGCTCAAAGAAAAAAAAATCTTGACCCCCGCTAGTTCTGGTGCTCGTCTGAGGACAGGAATTTAGCGCAAGACAATCCACTGCAACGTGGACTAAACCCTGTGCACTGCAGATAAGGTACGGCATTTTTTTAATTTCCTGAAAAATAACAGTATTGGAGATACGAGGATTCCACCTGACAGCGACAATATCAAGCCCCATGGAGTAATTTCAGCCATTACTACAAAAATAAAGAAAGAAAATGGAATAACTAGGAGGTGAGTCTGACACTTGGTGAGAGTTCCTTATAAAAGGGATTAGACAGAGGACCGAACAAGAAGCCAAGGATAAAACACTGTATGATGCTACCAGCACCATGCTTCATTGTAGGGATGTTGTTAGAACGATGAGCAATGTTGGGTTTCTTCTATATTTAGTGCTTTGTGCCAAAGTCAGTTATCATTTTTGTTCACATCAGATCATAAAATGAATGTTAAAGACTTTAACTTGTTTTCTGGCATTTTATGGCTTGTCATTTTTTCATAAAACTACGATTTGTGGACTGCCTCGGCTCTGGCTGTCCTAGGAACAGCTTTTTCCATATGATTGGAGCTCTTCAGCTTCTTCAAGGTTACCTTTGGCTATTCCAAAATAATGTGGAAATGTTTTAGTAAGGGTAAATATCATACAATCAAACATCAAACCTAATCATGGGCTCTCTTTAAACGCTCTTGGTATTGGAAGTGCAAACGTGTAGTGAATATTTAATATCAAAAATCAAATTAATTAACCTTCTCATTTGTTTTTTGACATACTAAGCTATCATTTTGATGGTAGAAATAGGCTTCTCCAAAATTGAATACCTGCTCTCTGGTCGTATTACCGTAGTGTGAACACACTACACATGACGTTCTCATTGGATAATTAAGAAAAATAATTCAAATGGATTCATTATCAATTTACACACAAATTAATTCACATGCTGATTTCAACAAGAAATAAACAAAAGCAGTTTGTTCATAAATAACCAATGCCTTGTTCAATATATAGCCAACAAGCACTTACAGGACAATTATTGAAGAGGCAGGGCTTTAAAGGTTTGAGCTAAAGTACAGACAGGTTTTCCATTATCTCAACACTGCCTGCAGTGCGTCTGTGGGCTGTGTGTTGATCTTGTCTCTTGTTGCTCTCAGCTGTCACACTTGGAGAGATCAGCTGTTCAATTTATTTATTGCAGGACTGAAGAGCTCCCCACAGCCATGACCTGTAGCTATTTACTTCTGATTGATAGTGACCCTAACAAATAGTGCGCTTGCCCAAGGGAAGGAACTGTGTCTCTGGTTAAGCTACCCCGTCCTCCTCCTCCTTTTTTTTTCAATCACATTCAAGATCTACTACTACTATTACAACACACACACACATGCATTGAAAGACCTCACTCTCTCTTTCTTCACATGACTGAAAGCTGGCTTTGTGATGGCATCTGGTGAGACAGCAGTAAGCTTATTGCCTCATTCTGACAAAAACAGCATCACTGCTCACTCCAACATGAAGTGCCATGATAAAGAGTATGCTTACAACATTTGTGCACACAAATATACCCACAAGCTATAATAGCACTTGAGTTCCTATGAGAGAGACTTGTAGGCCCAATGATATATGAGTAGTCTAGTGATCAGCCCTTGGGACAAATTTGTCCAGGCCCCAAAAAGCCAGAAGCACATCACTCATGTCCCAGCATGCAACTGCTTTCCCACAGAGCCTGTGTTCTCCTCATCCTCCTCATTAATAAGTTATTAACGCACACAGAGGCAACACATAATTACACACAAGAAGTGCTTCATAAAAAGCACAACGAATTCACTACTGGTAGTCTATTTTAATTTCATGCATACTCTCAAGTTACTGTGGATTGCAGGTAAAAATGGCCTGATATTAATTTGCCCTTCACTGTAAATCTTTCTAATTACTGAATATGTAAATAGCGGTGATGATGAAATGCCCAAAAGGCTTTGTTTACTGACTGCACAGATTTTCATGTAATGAAAACAGAGGGGGACCTATTTACAGCAACATTTATAAATAACCACCGAGATAAATGTGATAAATACATTAGTCATCTATGCTAACGAGAAATGCATATATCATCATTTTGGCAACATTTGAGCCTTTTCATGCACATCACTATCATTTTCTGCACCATTAAACCTGAAAATAAATGAACACTTTTGTCCATTGCCAAAGTGTTTCCCATCTGTCTCACTAACAAATCCTATTCCACTGGGAACTACTTTTAAACAATGTCCATACTAGATATGATAATAGAAAAGAAAGTGAAACGTTATCTGACGCTCTGGGTTAAGGGTTGTTTAAGCAGAATATCATTCTTTGACATTACAATGGTGCACTGTATCATTTCACAGAAGGCAAATAGAATTCAGGACTGATTAAAGAGCCTATAGTCATAGAGGTATACCATCAAGTGTTGCAGACCAGCAGTTGTTTCAGAAACCAGTACTAGCATCGAGTGCTGCAAACAGTCACGTAACAGCTGGTTTCAGCTGCAAATCTGCGTTCTTTCCTGGTTCTCAATCGTCTTGCTTTTTTTTTGTAGGTCCCTTGACATGTAACTGTTTTACAACCTTGATTCTGGAAACTGTTTGTCTGAATGCTTAATAAATATACTATACATCTTTACTTGCCGTGTGTGACTGAAGATTTTCCTTATCATGGATGCAGCAAGTCTGCTTGAATTGCCTCATGTGTTAGCAGTAAACAGTCATCAGTGCTACTCCAACCCAGATCACTAATTCCACAGCTCCCATCTCCCAATTCTCATAGCTAGGCTAGAGCAACCAGAAAAGTTTAATAGATTTCTGCTACAATGCTCCCAATACTTGTCCAGTCAACAGTGATCCTCTAAATCTGCCACGGTGGCATAGTTCAATAATCTGTTGAAGAACAACACACTCAGATTCACCTTCTTGTCTAACTTACTGCTGTAACCCAACTATCACAACCTCTACTCACTCCATCACATTATTTTAGTGCATCTTTGCTCACACACCTGAGGGCAAGGACATTAGCTTCTTGCTGTTTTTCAGGGGAGATGAATCACAGCTGACTATTCTGTTGAATTGAGAATGCTATACATTAACAGCAGATGTATGAATGAATTGCAACACAATTTTGATTCAGCATGCAGAGTTGACCAAAGATTACCAGACTTAATCATCAACCTCTTCATCAGCTCTGGTAATCTGTGGTTGAGAGAGTCAGTAACTGCCAAGTACATCATTGTCCTTCTTGGCCTGCAATGGCTACAACAATACCCCTACAGATCATGCTCACAAAAGAAGGTTAGATTAACCACTGGTGACCATTCTGTCAAACCATTTCTCAGTCCAATCTGCAGAGCTATTATATGGAAATTTGTCCTATGTGAAATAAGGAAGTGTTTAACAAAAACAAGGTTAACCTCCATTTATCCCTTTTCAGCCACCGAGCATATGAAGGTGTACGTCTCAGAAGCACTGAGACACGGATTCATTTGTCCATTTACATCATCTACATCAGTAGACTATTCGTTCATTCAGAAAAATTGGGGTGATCACAGATCATGCAGCAATCATTGAGGATTGAATAAAGTCACAATTAAACATTGTTATCCTTTGTCCTTTGTACCATAAATACTTGACCAATGTAAGGAGTTGCATACAGTATATTTACTAAACTCAAGTAGTGCCTACAACTTGATCTGCATTCATGAATGTGAACAGAGAATGGCATTAACCACCACTGCAGAGTATTGTGTCATGCCTTATGGGCTTTCTATCACCCCGTCCGTCTCTCCTCCAGGCATTAAAAAATGAGGAAAAATGAAAATTTCTTGTGTTTTATCTTCAGCATGCTCAAGATGCTCAGGATCCTCAGGCCCCAGGCCCCCATTCACACCTGACATTAACAGGCATTCTGGGTGATCCACTGATAAAAGGTCAGTGTTAAGTACAGGTGGTGAAATGTGTCTCAAATGTGTCTCATGTGCGGGACTCAAATAAACAGTTCATATTTGTAGTACATCTTAAACAACATAAACTACATAAATCATTGTGAGATTGTGGAAGTCAAAGTTAACTGCACAATTTACTGACACTAAAGTAATAGATGAAAATAATGCCATAACATCAGGGTCTAAAAAATGTCTCATCTCTTGTTCCGGTTCTCAAGTTTTATTAACAGACCATACGATTAAAATATTTAAATTTGCCCATAAAAATGGATGAATTAGGAGTCTCAGAGCATGGTTCTCCATAACAAAACCAAATAGCCTTCTAGGTCAGGAATCACTGGTATTCCCAATATTGAGGGGAACACCCTGGCAACTTCCCTTCTTACTGTCATAGATGAATGCAAAAATGTGGCATGCCCAGGCTGATCTGCAAGTGGGTTTAGCCTCACGGGACAGTGAAATATTGGAGGGTAGCAATGCAGCAGTCTAGAACTAAGTCTAATACAGACTTTGCATGCTGTCAGGAGGTATTCTGGAATTGCAGACACTTCCAGAAATGACACAAATTTACAAATATTAATACCGTCATAAAAAACTACTGTTTACATATTTACACTGTGTAAATACTGTTAATATTTACATTGCACATAAGTATACGTTTTCTGTTTACATTGCATGCTTTTTCTTGCAAATGTATATCTTTTTATGTTTCCCCGTTTCCACTTCCCTCCTTCTAGCACTATTTGTAATTTGTTTTTTTTTGTCTTTCTATATACTGTATGTACGCATATATGTATGTAAATAAAAAGCATACATACATACAATAATACAATAATCTCTTGAATCCTGACCAAATTTGTTAGAGAATTATGGGAAAATCACTGATTTTTTTTTAAGCATTTAATTAACTGATATACTGTAAATACTGTGATAATTGACTCAATTTTTGCTAGGGATCATCAAATCATAATGATGAACGACCAGCGATCACTATTGAGGAAGGCAGGTGGTATCTTTAACTGTGTGAAATGTTAAATGGACACCAGGCAGCCACAGCTGCCCACATGCTCAGTATCACAACATCCACATTGGCTATTCATAATTCATTATAATTTTCATTCCATACTACAATTGTGTTATTAAATATACATTATGCACAGTAGGACAGGCGAACTGAGAGTGAGACACACCCAGTAAAGTTTGAAAACCGGCTTGAAGCAGTGACAGAAATGGAGGAAGGAGAAAGAGAGATATGATGATGATGTTGTGTTGTGTATACAGGCTGCAGGGAATGAATAATTTAAAGCTAATCTGACTACACACATGTACATGTCAAAAACCTAAAAACACACGGAAAGTGTGGAGAAGTGCAAAAAGTTCCCCAAAACATAAAGTTATTTTTGCACTCAAAATGTTTACAAAAGAAGGAGATCCAGTTCTGCTCTCTTTGATACTCCAAGTGCTTGTTCAGAAGAATCTTAAATGTATTGTTATCCTCAAACACTAAAATACTGTGTAAGGTTATAAAAACAGAGCTAAAAGATCTCACACTCGAAGCCAACAGTGCTCTCAGTGTTAGATTAAACCATCTAATGCCTCCTAGTTGATGGATCTAAATTCAACACTGCTATAAACTCATGTAGCCATGAATTGCCAACAAGCAACTTCTCTTTTATTGCTGATTTATTTATTTATACACACGATACAAATTGACAGGTAAGAAAAATTTAAAATGTCTTAATATCGAGCTTATCGATGTGTATGAATAGAAGTCGGTGGAGCATAAAGTGCAGTCTTAAAGGCATATGATTGAGGTGCATGTTTAATGGTATAAAAGTGATCCATGTACAGTACGTTATTAATAACTTACATTATTACTTTAAGGAGTGTGATGTTTCTTGGCATCAGATTTCATGTTCAGATTTTAGATTAATTTTGTAAGTTGCCATAAAAAACAGGCATGAGGTCAGATAAATTGATTATAGGAAAAAAAAACATGCTGGAGGTCTTTAACGAGTAATGAGTCACAAGCCATACTGCAGTCGTGAACAATGAGTGTATTTTCTGGGGTATAAACACTAGGGGTAAACATCATTTTCCCCCATTGCACATATTAGTACCAAATATGGCTGCCCACATTACAAGCAAAAGGTGTTCTTTAAAAGGTCAGACATCAAGTTTCTCTGAAAAACACATCACAGCATGTGTTTAAAGATATCGCTACATATTGCAAAGGAGCTTTCTTTAGAGCATTTTGTTCATAATAGCCATTTACAGCTTTATTTATGTTGGTGTACGTATAGTTATTAGTTCTATTTTCTCTCTTGCTTCTGCTGTAAGGAGGCTGTAAAAGACTAATGATGTTTAATTGGTTCACAGTTTGCTCCATTTCTACAGCAAGTTGCAATGATTTGCATGGAATGTGGGAGCCACATTCATTTGCACCCTGTCAAAGTGTGTAAGAGTGTCAGTGTGCGTGTGCGTTTGTGTGTGTGTGAGCAAGTGAGAGAGAGAAGAGAGTCCAGGGAATGTTTTCACATATCCACGGTAGTTTGTGAAACCCCACTGGACGTCAGCCAGGAATAATGGAAAACTAGATTTGAACTGAGATTTTTTTTTTGCCTAGTACATACTGTTATCTCTATTATAAAAAGAAACTCAATTCCTTAATATTTTACCATCATATGAGCAATTCACCACCATAGCAACTCCTCACAAATTCCTGAAAAACTTTTCTGTAGTTACATCCATGTTCTGTTTGGACAATATAAACGTTTATTTTATTGAGTTTTAAATGGTTGTTTTCTGTATTGGTTTTAATTCCTTGGTTTTGGTAACCCTGTATCTATAATCTTGCTTGCTCTGTTCACTCAGGTATTGAGTTCTACTTTGGAATTTGAAGTGTTTTTCGTATATGGCCTTGTACAATTTGTTAATGCTTCTTTAGTGAATTTTTACTGGTAGAAATATTCAGCTTGAATTTAGCTGAACAGTTTTGAATCATCGTGACAGACACTGAATGCTAATCCAAAAAAACAAAACCCCAAAATGATGCAATAACAAAATGTGATCAAGAGTCAAGTCAAGAATCACAATTAAGACTCTATTCATCAAATGCTGTGACTGACATTTATCTCAAGTGATAAAACTTGAGTAGCTTATACGCATTATTCTCATGATAAACCTGATTACTCCATTGTCAATAGTGATATGATATTATCTATTTTTATTTTTTTATTACATATAAAAATAAATGCAAATGAATGTAATGAACAGCAATTGCTTTTAGACAATTGGTGTGTTGGTGTCTCGTGTACTTCCTTTAAATAACCATTCAAGGAAGCAGAAGGTGTGTTCCAATCAGCATCCCAAGTCAGTAGTCAAGGCACTGATCAGGTTGTTGTAAAGTTTAAGGTCTCTTTCTCTCGCATGTATTAAATCCTTCCAGCATATTAAAACATTGATACCTAAAAAACCTCATTTAACTTATGTTTATGTGCTTATATATACAGTAGTAGTAGTTATATATATATAGTAGTAACTTGTGACTACAGAGGGGTAAACACAGACACAAGGATAGTGAGCAAGGTATTTAATAAAGTGTTAAAGGTGGCTGAAGTGGCGTTGGAACTCCAGGCAGTTCTGAGCACAGACAATGCAGTACCCAAGGAGCTTTTGGGGTGCATCAGTTTCAGGAAGCATCATCTTCACTGTCCAAAACGGACGCTGGGAAGCATTAAGAAACTCAGATCAGTCCTTTTGCCAACTTAAGCTCTCACCTCTCTATACATCACACCCTAATGCACTCTCCCTGCTTCTCCTGGAGAGAGATCTCATCACCGTGCTGATTGACTGCCTGTTTTGACGAACTTGTGCCACCCCACCCTGCATCCATGTGCTCCTCTGCTATATATATATATATATATATATATATATATATATATATATATATATATATATATATATATATATATATATATATATACAGTGATAAACAGTGGATAAACAATTAACACAGAATCATATAAATCTCATAGTTTATAGAATAGAACGACCACATGACACTATATTGGTATAACTGTTGAAATATTATAGCAAAATATGTAATAAAAATAATTACTGTAATGGAATACACAGTGCATAGAATTATCATGAAGTACCACTGGAACACCTATTTCTAATAAATGCAATGGATTTGAATATTTAGAAAGAGAAACAGCACCGAAACAAAGAAGCTACCAGTGAAATGATTGTATCTGGTCATGTATGTCCACTGTGAGAATATGCTTGTGTAGCTGTAGGTTTATGGGACCATGCATGTCCGAATGCTAATGTGTCCGGATGCTAATGGGTGGTAATTTAACAGAGACGTTAAGCACCTGACCAAGGTTAGAAAGCGATATAAGCTGAAGCTTGAGTGTGTTTCTGTAGGCGGGGTGGGGTGAGGTGCCGTATTTTCCGCCATTTGTATGTTCTGCTGTAAATCAGAGCAGAAAGGCTGCATAACAAGGAGAATACCAATGACCTCACCATGCAGACAGAGTGGGGTGTAGAATGAACAGTGTCAAGGAGCTCAGTGTGAAGTAAAATATGAGAGAGAGAAAACGGGGGAAGGGACCTATGTTTGTAAAGAGACTGGCTGCCATGGTTGGCAAAGCTTGAAAAAGTGTGTGTGTTGTGTGTGTTTGGATGGGAATCGCTGTGTTTTGACGAGGGCTTGGATCAAGGATGAAGTGCTGATAAATCCTGTATGAAAACGTTGTGCTTATTATTATTATTATTAGTATTATTATTATTATTATTATTATAACCTTCATGACAGTAAATTGTTCTATATGTTAATTGTTGCTAGCTATAGCATTTTTTATTTTTTTTTTTGGAAGGACCACATACTTTTTAATGTTACCTTTTTTTTGTCTGCTGTAGCTCTAGCCACACTGAACTTACACATTTGTGTATGACCATATACATTAAGCAGGAAGTACTGAGAGAAATTAGTAGAAATGAGCTAAGCAGAAAAGTAGAAATGAGTAGAAATGAGCTAAGAAAGTCACAGATGTTGGACTGCTACCAACATCAACAGCTGCATCGATTCCCAACCACAGAAACATCTAAAAGCACTCCTAATATTAAGCCAATATAATAGTCTTAAAATATTATTCAAATTACACCTGAGTCAAATTAAAAAAACACTTAAGGTTGTGTTGTAACTGAAAAACCATTGGATATGCTAAGCTAGCATGTGGATGATGTGAAAAGATATACGTGATATATTCTTCAATCTTAATCCTGGTCATGCTGGAGCTTAATCTGGAGACTAAAAAACGTGCTAGGAGGGAATACACCCTTAAGACACCAGTCTGTTGTATCGTACACATAAATTTATTTAACATAGTCAATCCACCTGCCTGCATGTTTTCTGCACCGCATTCAGACTTTAACACAAAGCTTTAATTGTGCTGCCTGCTGACATTTTATCCTTATTTATTTGCCTATATTTGTTAAAAAAAATAAAAAAAAACACGCTTGCATTTGTGCTTCATTTGAATCTTGACATTCACTCATTCAATTTTACGATTGATGGATGAATGGATGGCTAGAGGGTAAAAAGGATAAATGGATAAAAAGGATACAATAGACCTGTAGCCTAAATGAAATCTCACTACACCGTTATAACAGCAAACATGTCTCTGCATGGATTTCTACACTGAGCTGTTGTATATATGCTTTTTTTGTATATATGTTGTACTGCACTTGTTGGGGGCACAAAATCAGATCAGGCATTGCAAAATCTTTAGGTTTTTGTGTTGTGTGTGTGTATGCGCATCGAAAGTGTGCGTGTGTTGTGTCTGACTTCTTGCATACAGGTTGTACAGTATGTGGGTGCATTAATCCTTTAAGTTTTCAGACTGAACACTTCAGTGTTTGAATGTAGATGTCTGTAAATCTTTCCTGTGTGTGCGTGTAATTTAATGTAAAAACAACCAAAAAAAAAAAAAAAAAACAAGGCCTTTAGAATAAGAGAGAAAAAGTGTGTATGAAGTACGTTGTGCTGTCTTTTTGGACTGCTTTTGCCCTTGAAACTTATCAGTATGATTCCCAAGCACTCTGATTATATTCCCAGGCATAAATTCACTTTTGATTCAATCTTGATTGTGCGCAGCCCATTAATGAAGCTAATGTATTAACAATGTCATGCATCAGACATTTTCGCATCACTAAATTGTTTGGATGCATTTTGATAGTGATATAGTAATACTATGATATTAATATTTCAGTTCAATAAACTGCTTATACACCTGTAATAACTATATATTATATTGTTTGGTCTCATCAGGGGCTTGGTTACTGCTGGTTATTTAAAACTATTTAATTTTATAACTGTATAAGGAATAATAGTTATTGTGATATTCTGTTTAATGTGTGTGATGTTGAAGCAGGATGCAAGTGCAAAAAAAAAAAACAAAAAAAAAACAGTATAGTATATACCAAGTGTAGTTTATGAAGGGCAAAGCACTAGTCAGTTATACAGCACAGACACTATAAAAATTGGTATTGTACAAAGCAGACGCTGGAGTCCCTGCAAATAAACACACTCTTTCTGAGCTTATACATCATGTAAGTATTCCATAACTTGTGCCAGTGTTTCACCCAAACACCAGTACATGTAGCATCAAGGTTTTAGTCTCAGGAAGCAGATGGAGAGAGATATTAAGGTCGATGAGAATTCTCCGGCTGGAAGGAGATCAGTTCATCTGCAGTATTCTTGCATCCATGGGTTGCATGGTGGGTTCAGACTTCACTTCATTTTTTGATCCTTAGGACCTTGTTTTATCTCTGCTCCTCCCCCTTTATTTCTCTTCACAGCCACGTTTCAAAATCTAGTGGAACGCATGCAGGTTATAATAACAGCAAATCTGGAATGGGATGTTCATAAAGCATAGATGGGTATGGAGGTCAGGTTGCTACAAACGGTTAGCCATATAGTATACTGTGAATGAGGCTTCACAGAAATCAAAGCACATGATCAGTATAAACAGAAGATAAGCAATCAGTGGTGAGATGTTTTTTGTGGCTTCGACAGATTCACAATGTCTTCCACAAAGGCAGGAGGTGAAGGAAAAACATTAGTGATCAGGCAGCGATGGTATAAATATAAATGTCATTTGCAAAATGATTCATTACTCAATTGAAACATGTTTTTTCATCTCTCTGTTTTCTTTATTTACGTGGGTAAATATAAATAACTATCTAGCAAACATTAAATTAAACATCATCTAGGACTCTAATAAATTGCCAATCTTCTTCTACTTTATGCTTTTCCTGTTAGGAGTCACCACAGCAAACTATCTGTTTCCACCTAACTCTGTTCTCGGCATCCTCTACTCTCACAACAATTACCTTCATGTCCTCATTTAACACATCCATATATCTCCTCTTTGGCCTTCCTCTTGACCTCATACCTGGCAGCTCCATATATCTCCAGCTTCCTTCTACCAATATAACCATCTCCCTCCTCTGTATATGTCCAAACCATCTCAATCTAGCCTCTCTGTCCTTGTCCCCAAATCCTGAGCTGTCTCTCTGATGTGCTCGTTCCTAATCCTGTCCATCCTCCTCATTTCTAAAGACAACCTCAACATCCTCATCTCTGCTACCTCCATCTCTGCCTCATGTCTTTTCCTCACTGCTACAGTCTCTAACCCATACAGCAGAGCTGCTCTCACTACTGTCTTGTGCACCTTTCCTTTGAACTCTAGTAAATTGCCAATATATGATGGATATTGCCATGTAATGTTCTGTGTTTATATTTATATAATTCTACATTGAGGGTTCGCCTCACACCTCCAGGGTTGGGGGTTGGATTCCCGCCTCCGCCTTGTGTGTGTGGAGTTTGCATGTTCTCCCCGTGCCTCGGGGGTTTCCTCCGGGTACTCCGGTTTCCTCCCAAAGACATGCATGGTAGGTTGATTGGCATCTCTGGAAAATTGTCCGTAGTGTGTGATTGCGTGAGTGAATGTGAAAGTGTGTGTGCCCTGCGATGGGTTGGCACTGGTAATCCTGCCTTGATGCCCGTGACCCGAGGTAGTTCGGATAAGCGGTAGAAAATGAGTGAGTGAGTACATTATGGGTGGAAAATATTTGGATATAATTTATCTCTATTAAATTTTTTTTAAATATACAGCGCTGCATAAATAGGGTTAATTAACAACATGGCTTACATTCTTGTTATTTCAAAGCTTACAAAATAGCATTTGATCCAGCACATTTCTGGATTTCTAGACAAAAAGAAAGAGCGAATTTAATCCATTGAAAACAACATAGTTTGTACTGTTGAGCATTGTAGCAATCTGACAGCGTCCACAAGGTCACGGTCATTGTGATGTATTTAAAATCATTTTAGTTTGATTTGCCAATGTTTTAGTAAATTTGTTGTACTCTTCTATACAATTTTAATTTGAAAGAAATGGAAAGATTTTAAATAAGATCTTCTTTTATCAATACATAATTATTACTTAATTCAGAAATAGTGTCTTATTTATTTATTTAATATTGTGGGTTTTGTGTTTTGTTTTGTTTTTTTCTTTTCTACATATTGTGACAGCATCAGTGAGTATAATACTGGCTGTCATGCAACAACAAAAAAAAAAAAAATTAGAAATAAGAGAAGGAGAAGCCTTATCTTGTGACAAGATATCTTGTCACATATAGATTACAATTAATGTGATATTCTGTTCTGTGCATATCCCAGTTTAGGGAGTTTGATACAGAGCACAGGATCAGCCGTGATGCACCGACCCTGGAGAAGAGAGGGTTAAGGGCCTCGCTCAAGGGCCAAACAGCTGGATTTTAGTGGTGCTGCAGCTTGAATCCTGACTTTCCGGTCAACAACCCAGATCCCAGAATTAAGTTCATCACACGTAAGTCACTGAGATCATTTTCACCTAAATTCACCATGCAGTCATAACTCCACAAAGGTCTGAATGCTGCTAAAGCCTGTAACCCTGATGCCTGAATGACAATATGATATTTCAGTAATAAATACTCAGTACGCATGCTTAAATCAACTCTGAATACTCTCTCTCTTTGTCTAGCGCTCTATAATTGCTGTGAGCTGTCAGAGATGAAATGATAGTGTGATGGGTTATTCTGCATGATTTCACTGTTTTCTTTTCGTTCTGTTGCTCTTCTAATCCACAATCGCACACCGGCTTTGTGTGCAAATGTGCAGTTAGTTTGTAGCAATGCGTGCATAATTCCCTGTAATATGAATATCCAATGCGTTCATGCACCAGGAACTTCAGGATTCTCTCTAATGTTGTTAAAAAAAAAAAAAAAAAAGAGAAAAAAAAAAGAAATGTGTCTGGTTGAAGTTTGAAAGTGTGAGTCATTAGAATATAGACATGGGTTTGAGGAAAGATGGAAAGGAATCCCTTTAATTTGTTCAGTTTTCCCTGCTGAACAGGCTTGAGTCTTTTTCAGCTTGAGTAAAAGGTCTGAGCAGCTACTAGCTGCCAAAACTAAGGCTGAGAAGGTAAAACTGGTAGGATATCTTTCCTAGCTGGAATATTCAGGAAATGACTTCTGAAATGAAAAGTAAAACAAAAATAAAAATAGAATATTAAAATGATTCTAATTCAAATTCAATTGTATTTGTATAGCGCTTTTAACAACGAACATTGTCTCAAAGCAGCTTTACAGAACATAGGAAACATAATACAGAACGATTCATATTATACAAAAGTTCTAGATTAATATTTGACTTATATTTAAATGTGTTTTTATTTAATGAGCAAACCTGAGGTGACTGAGGTGACTGTGGCAAGGAAAAACTCTGGGATAGGAAGAAACCTTGAGAGGAACCAGACTCAAAAGTGAACCTTATTTGGGTGACACTGAAGGGTGTGATTAATAATATACAGTACAGTCCGACAATTGTGTATTGATGAGGTGGTTGTCCTCAAAGACCACATGAAGTTGGTATCTCCTCTTGACTGTCAGAAATCCTCATGAAGAGGAATCAAGCTGGAGCTGGTACAACCTCTAGATGCCTCAAGATCCTCACATCTCACTGGAGGTCTTGAGTAATTCTTAATTCCAGCATCATAACCCTTGGCTAAACTGATCCAGTTTCCCCAAACTAACTTCCTTAGTGCTGCTAAACAGTTTAAATTAGTGTAGCACAGATGCTTGATGCTTGTTGTACTTTTTGCCCCATTTTTTAAAACTTTTTACTTCCTTTGGTGTTAGATACTTCTATACAGAAAATATTCCAAAGGTTAGATAGCTGACCAAGTATGATTGGTAAATAATCATGATATTCATACTTCTTTGTTTTAAATACGTCAAAATGCCAATTTTAATTTTAACGATTTTCAATGTGGTGTGTATATACATACATAGATTCGTGTCTATGTGTGTGTTTTTGTTGTATGTGTATGTATAGTTGAGGAAATAGATGGAAATGTTTTTTGACCGTCATTTTGGCCATTTTATAAATTATGTTTTATATTATAATTCCTAATTCCACAATATTATAATTCTTAATTCCTGATTATTATCTTGCGCCATTCGTTAACACTTTTTATGTCACTTACATTTTGACTGCCTTTGGTTGTTAGATTGATCTTAATATAATTACACATAAAAACATTTAAAAACATTTAAATTCATCCAACATTAATCATCATGTGTGGGAGATGAATAAAAAACCTATATGAGGTCACGTGGGAGATGAATACAAAATATATATAGCTATCCATCATGACTGTTATTTCTTATTTAAATCATTCTTGTGATTTGTATATAGCGTCAAGATATAATGTAATTATAGAGATCGCAGTGAAAATGAACAGATCCAATGATTATTTTAAAACTTCTACAATCCATGCATCTTAAACCAGACTGATTTGATTCAAATAGTGTTTAAGAAGACATAGATTGAAAGAATAATGAATAAGAAGAAAATATCTGCAGTTATTTGAAACCTTTACTGAAAAATAATGATAGCATGTAAGTGTTGAGGAATCGGCGAACAAACAAATGAATCAATGATTCATCAATGAATCGATGAATCAACACATCTGCCTTACACAATTGTCGGGTATGTGGAGGGAGTGGAAAGGGGAAGGGGCTGTAGGGTATTTATTCTGCAGTTATTTGAAACATTTAGCTGAAATAACAATAATATATAGATTGCAATGAAGGAATCAATCAATGAATCAATCAGTGAACACAGCTGTCTAACAAAGATGTATGTGGTTAGCCAAATGAGCTGGTTCCTTCTATGAGAAGTGAGAATATAAATATAACTGTGCTAAATATGTGCTAATTCCTTAAAGTAAGCTCTAAGAGCTAAGGGTATTATTGGATAGCTGAAGAGCCTGTACACACGGTTAGATATGTGCAGAGTGCTTAGAGCTGTGCTGCCATATTGATCGATCCAGACTCCCAGATGACCTGTTGAGTTTAGACTAGACTTACGGCATTAAAGCCCTAGAACTTACACTCAGCTCCTTAGCTAGAGTTCATCTGAGGTCATCAAACACTCAGATAGGCTCTGGTTTAATACCTCTGTCTGTCCACTATAATGTTTGTTGTGTTGGGTGGAGCAATGTCACATGCTGACTGTTGAGAGGATGAAGCAATGGAACAGCCATTATTTTCATGAACTCAACACATAAATAATTCTGAAAACAAAGCCAAAAATAAGGCTACCATTCTGTATGTTAATGACAAAGCACCTTAGTATAGTAAATTAGAATTGCCTCCCTGTCATCTGTAGACCTCAATCTAATCATGGAGCACCGATGTTTGTTTTCCTGATGACTGAAATTGTCATCAAACATTTCAATTGGTTTGACCTACAGTATGTGATGTATGAACATTTAGAACAACCTTAGTCATTTTGACCTTGTGGCAGGATTATTCTTTGGATAAATTTGCTGGTTCTTGCACCTTCCAATCAGTCTGAGCTTTTCATCAATCTTTTGTATAGAGAAAAGTGCAACATACAAAAAAAACTGCCAGTGATCAACCCGGTTAAAGGAAAAAGCTTGTATGGAGAATATAATGTGCATGAAATTAGACAGAAAGCAAACAAATCACAGCTGAACTCAATGAAAGAATATGTTCCATAGTGTTCATAGTAATAATTCCAACAAGAAGGTGATGTGCAGTTCAGGTCCCGCTGCATCGCTGGACACTTCATCCACACAAGGCTCGCAGATTTGCTTATGTACAGGAAGAGGGGCGGGGCTACCAGATGCTGGTGCTGGATGGGAAAATTTAAAATGCCTGACA